>NC_140173.1:107153689-107241189 GCF_963971535.1 Notolepis coatsorum | reverse complement strand
GCATTCATAATTATTTATGAATATACATTTTGAAACAATCATATTTTGGGAGAAACGCCTTAAAGCAAATCAGGGGTTTAAGTCAAAACGGGAAGAAAAGGAAAATCCTACAAGTCATATCTACTCAGGTTCCTGTGTCTCGATAAACTCCAACGTAGGCCTTGCTGTATATGTAGGCTAATCAAATGGTTATGCAACACACGTTTTAAATGATAAGTACTAGAGTTTTGTACATTTTACGTTCTTAATCATAGCCTATTGTCCTTTATGTTTCGTCAGCTGGGCTGTGTGTATGAGCTCATGTAGACCTTATAGGACACCTGCATGTCAGCTAAATCAAAAGGCCTCTATGCTGAAGCATGGCGGAGACTATACCCATACGCCTTGCATTTTTTTCACAGCCTATAAAAGCACTAGTTTCCAATCATTGCTGGTATCCCTGACCCCCGCTGACCTGCTGTTTTTGTTTGTTTGACTATGATGTCTACAAGGCCCTTTAAAGTTTGGAAGGAGTTATATCAAATAATGTCAGAAGACTATCGCCCTGGGCCATGTGTTTGGGGGCCTTTGTGTGAGTCTGTAAATGGTGTTCAGCGTATTTTATTTTGGAATCACCTCTGATGTAAATTAATGGGTTCTAAACTGTCCATGGAACACTAAGAAAAGTGACTCTAGCAAAAGAAAAACGCAAACTTCACAAAAAAGAGTCGGTAACCTAATTAGCATACTTTAACAAATATATGTCGAGCATGATAGGCCTATGCAACATTTAATTTAGCTGAAAAGACAATATTTCTTTATTTACATCTCATAATTGCTGCCTCTATATTTTTCATATGGAGTTCGTATGACTTTTTACAGTGGAGCACAAGCAGGACTTATATAACACAAAAAGTCTCCTGAAGCAGAGGGCAGTGTTCCTCTTATACTCTTGTACCTGCTTGGCCAATGACCTGATATCTCACTGGCGCTGTCCACATCACACACTCATATAGGAAAACATGTCACACATCCCATAAGGAACACACACACACACACACACACACAATATGCTTATTTGTTTGGCAAGAGGTAGGCCACAACAGGCAAAATATGGCAACCGTATACAGTTTGGAAAACATTGCATTTAAAGCATATAATGTTAAAATAACATGTATGAACTACAACATCACAGTTTGTTTTCATCTTAACAGTTATCATCAATATATTTTGTAGAAGTCATGTTCTCACACACACACACACACACACACACACACACACACACACACACACACACACACACACACACACACACACACACACACACACACACACACACACACACACACACACACACATTGACATTTGATTGGTTTATCTCCAGTACAATAGGCCTAGTTCCAGGTTTATTTATTTCACGACATCATATTTTTTATGTCACTTTTTCTTTGTAAATTTCTTTCAATGTTTTGCACTTTTGTTGTTAGCGTTGTATGAAATATGTACTGTCTGTTTTTGTTGCTGTATGTTTTCGAAAAACTAACTTGATTAAAATTATGAAAAATTAAATGTTGTAGAAAGTAGCCTATATGTACAGTGTGTATTTGTCACTTGCACCCAGGGATGGACTGGGACTAAAAAATGGTCCATGGACCTTTTTACCCAGGCAGGACCACCACCAACCAGCCGCTCATACTACCACCACCCCAGCCCCATCTAAACGCACAAGCCCTAATTCCACCACTTATATGCATTATGAGTGGCTAGTGGCTATACTGTAAAGTCTATTGGAACACTAATACAGAGATACTATAAGAGCAAGTGAAAGGTTTGCAGAAAGGTTAGTCTATAAGCAATACATAATTACAACCATCAGCTACTGAACACATTTGTATTGCAGTTAAACAATAATAATAAATAATATATACAAAATAAACTCAATAATATCTCAAATGTAACAAGTACTGTACATATTTGGCCTGCTGTTATGTAAGGTAATTATCCTGGTTATTGCTGGTCTATAAACAATTAAATTATATTTAAAGAAACAAACAGCAGGTATTGCATGTATTTGCACTATATGGTATTGCTAGTCCTATAAGTATCTAAAACTGTACAACACTTAATAGATTCTGAAATGCATAGCATGTCAGACACAAGTGCAGCAGCATTAATCTATATGGAGGTATACGGTGGCACCAACATGCTTAGAAACATAACAAAAACTACACATTACCCAAATAGACATATATCGGCCAGGGCCTTTCCATCACTTGTTGATTTGATTTGATTTTAAATCTTTATTTCGAACATGTAAATGAATACAAACAAAATAAATGACTAAACAAAATCAAAACATAACTCAAACTAAATAAATAACTAAACAAAAGCAAAACATTGTTGAAGTATTGTATATACTCGATTCGTGTCCCAGACATATTTCCCCAACGGGAATCGTCTCCCTAATCCCATCGTCGTCACTCGTGTATACTTCAACAAGTGATGGGAAGGCCCTGACCAATTGAAAACCGGGTGCTTAGCTGTACGTATCGTTGCTTGGCACGTTGAGGAGAACAAATAAACATGCAGGAGCAGGTGTCTGGGTTGAGAATGGTGCATGGCTGAACTATCTTCTTCAGTTCTTCTTGCACCCCAAGACGTATTTTCATGACACAATTAAGCAAACTGCTTTGTTTCGTCAGGATTTAACGAGGTGGGCTTCCTCCGTGCAATGCGCGGCGGAAATTGGGATGGCTATGGTGAATGAAAGAGGGGCTGCTCTGACATTTGTGAAATGCACTGCCACTCAAAAATCAGAGCCATCATAATATAATTGGAGAAGGGCTGGTGCATAATCAGAGTGGGCCGACGACGCATCGGTCTCAATCTCTCGCTCTTTTTTTTGTATTATATGTACAGTGTACTCAACCGGCCCCACAGAGCGACCGGCCCATCAGGATTTCTCCAGGTGATCCCGATGGCAAGTCCGCTATTGGACCCCCTTCAAGGTTCAAGGTTCAAGGTTCTTTATTATTTGACATGCAAGAATACAGAATACTTTCACATGGAATGCTTTTTTCTGTTATGCGTCCTATGCAGCATGCAGAAAGTAGCCTAACTACTTTAGGTACATCTTTTAGGTAAACATATGGTTAAAAGCGGTTTAAATACTGAAATGTTTAGCTAATTTAATCAGCAGAGAAAGATTGGTCACTAAATTCAGGTTTGTCAGCACCTTAACAATGGTGAAGCAGGGACAGTGAAATCTATACGCGGTACAAATATCTGCAGCGTGATCATTATTGTGCGCAATATTATACGTTTTTATCATTAATCGTGGTATAGTGTGTACTGACATGCATGCCAACATAATTTATTTTAATAGTATAGTCGGGTGATCTAGCCATCTATACATACAGTTCAACCAAGCAAATGCAAAGGGTCAATGTTTAGAGATTATTAATTAGATTCAAATGCATTGTCATTATACAGCACAAGTACAGTACAAGTAACTAATGGCTATTTGTGTTTGGAAATCAATAGGTAGGCCTGAACCCTCTGCATATGTCTGCAAACAATATGCCCACATCTTAAAAAAACAGCCATATTGCATGGCAATGTATACATTTGGTCCATCCGCGCACAAAAACATATTCTACATATTTAGAGACTGTTTGTTGAGATTGAGTGTGGGGAGTGTTCATCTTTGTTATGTGATACATCTGCAGTGAAACGATCGATGGCTTTAGTTGCCCGCCCCTGCTCTGTCCTATAATGAAACTAAACCCTTAATGTTATATGTTCAAATAACTTGAGGTAACAGCACTATCACTTAGAATAATATATAGACCTATCTGCTAAATCCTTTCTTCACCAATAATATAATGTTGGCACTTGGCAGGCCTGGGGTGTGATTGTAGCCTACTTAGTCTGTTTGTACAATATTCAACTCTCCGGCAGTCCGGCTATACTCACACGCACAAAGCCCCCACCATCCAGCATTACTGGATCGGGATCACTCTCCATGCCTCAATCCACAACGCTGAGATCATCTCTGTTTTTAAATCAAGACTGAAGATATAGGGTTTTCTTTAGCTTATAGCTTGTTGTCCTTTTTTGTTTGTTTGTTCTTTCATTTTAAATTGTAAAGCGCCCTTGGGTTAATTTAAATGAGTTTTTAATTGTATTATTATTATTATTATTATTATTATTATTATTATTATTATTATTATTATTATTATTATTATTATTATTATTATAGCGCCATATGGCCTCAAGGGCCTTTCATCTTTACAGATCATATTAATCATAGCTTATCTTTATCAAATTTGTACTGACCACATTCATGTCGCATATCTAAATAACATTTATCCTTTTATATAGTATGCATTTATAGTCCATGTCATCTTATTACTGAAACTGTAGCTTTAAGAGATGCGTTCGGGAATTTAGGTCAATGTAGTGCATATCTTGTCAGCCGAGGGTAGCGAGTTGGGATGGGGTGTGTGTGTGTATGCGTGTGTGTATGCGTGTGTGTGTGTGTGTGTGTGTGTGTGTGTGTGTGTGTGTGTGTGTGTGTGTGTGTGTGTGTGTGTGTGTGTGTGTGTGTTGTGTGTGTGTGTGTGTGTGTGTGTGTGTGTGTGTGTGTGTGTGTGTGCGCGTGTGTGTGTGTGTCTGTGTGTGTGTGTGTGTGTGTGTGTAGGGGATGAGCTCTCTTATACAGGCCGCAACCCCAAACGACCTATGTGATGTAATAGGAATGGTCTGGCCCCGCCCCATCTTACACACGGATGTTGTATTGAGTGGAACGGATATCAACAAAACACAAGACTGATGAAATATACTGTAGTGTAAGCCATTGTCCCTTAAAGTGTCTTCAAACCATGTAATGCATGGGAGAGTGGACATCAGGACAATGAGATTTGTCTAATTAAAGATAATGATAGTGTCACACTAAGCTACACTCAATTTCCCAATGTTGTCTAATATCTAATAGCCTATGAAAAGAGGGTTCTAAATATGTGCCTATATATTACTATCAAACCGCTGCGTTGATATAGTTCATTTATTTTCATTAAAAAATTATATATTATATATATATATATATAGCACAAACTGCTTTTGGAGAGCAGAGAAAGCACTGCGAGCCATATAGCCTTCCTTCCTAACAACATAAACAGTTGTCATCTGACCAGCTTTCAAGAGCTTGACTTCTGTCCCCTTGAGCAATGTTGTCTTAGCACTCTGTCATGGTGTTGCAGTAAAGAGATGTGAAACATCATTCAGATGTTTGGACAACAGGAGTCTTCTGACCTGGGGTCATGGGGTCGCCTGTTATATTTGGTCTATACTCTTTCAGGTGATTGTCAGATATTTTACCATGCGGATCTGAACCCAATTAGGCTGCTGCTAATTCAAAGTTATTAGTATAGGTTGGCCACATTATTTATTTCCATATTCAAGAGACATTCTTTTAAATAATCAAACCGTTAAAGGTATTCAGGTTCAGGCATTGAAGTGTTATTTTGCCCAATAGGCTATATTGATTTACCGGTTGGGTAAACCGGGGTATACCAGTAGTGAGGTATACCAAATAAACAGTTTTAAGGTAATTTTATGTAATTAAGAAATAATGATCTGTGCTTTTTTAAACAGATGTACACAGATCAGCCGTTTTAGTTAGTGTGAAAGTCAAAGGGTGTAATGGGGGAAGATGCCCCCTTCACAACATTCTACATTTAGTTTGATAAAAAACGAATTTAACTCTATGGGAGCTACATTTATAAATAACTATGCATTGCAAATATTTGATTATGAGTCATATAAAGTATACCTTTTGGACCAGCCATGCATGCCACATTCGATTTTATTAAATTAAAATGAATGGAAAACAATTAGATGCAAATTAACACGTTAAAACCCCACACAACTTTATTTAAAAAAAGGTTTGCAAGAACATTGCGTGCGGCAAAATATACTCGATTGGCCAGCAAGTAATACGAGCCACCCAAACAGAATAACAAAACGTGTAAGTGGCGGTTCTAGACCCTTTTTAGGGGGGCTTAGCCCTAAGATTACAATTATTTTTATTTTTTTGTTTTTGTAATTATTGTTTTTATTCTTGTTTTTTTATTATTATTATTATTATTATTATTATTATTATTATTATTATTATTATTATTATTATTATTATTATTATTATTATTATTATTATTATTATTATTATTATTATTATTATTATTATTATTATTATTATTATTATTATTATTATAGCCCTACGATTACAATTATTTTTATTTTTTTGTTTTTGTAATTATTGTTTTTATTCTTGTTTTTTAATTATTATTATTATTATTATTATTATTATTATTATTATTATTATTATTATTATTATTATTATTATTATTATTATTATTATTATTATTATTATTATTATTATTATTATTATTATTATTATTATTATTATTATTATTATTATTATTACAGACATGGATTGCCGGTAGTAGCCTGTTGACCTCATTGGATATAAAAAAAAAAAATCAAAGAGTCCCAGTCCGACATTCAACACAAGACATGGAAGCAGATGTAGCTAGCTAACTAGTGTAGTAATAGTGAATTTGCCAGTGCTGATGGGCAACAAGACAAGTATGTTGAAACGTTAGCTAGCACTATATAAAATTACTGACTATTCTGACAGAGAACGTTGTCAAATTGGTCATTAGTTCCATGGTGTTGGTGTAATAATAGTGTCAAAATGCTTGATGCTACTGCTCTAGGGGCTGAGCCCCCCTAAAGGTCTGATGCCAGAACCGCCCCTGTTCGCAATGTTATGCCATCATCATCTGTTCCGAATCCCAAGTGAAGGTTTGGACACTCTGGCAAAATAAACTGCAACCATCATGCCAAATTAACCCAAAAAGTGACGGTCAGTTACAAATGTATACATAGCCTGTTTGAACAATAATGCAAGCAGGCCATGTTTCCTTTGATGCCATTTAGCCTAAGATCTGGATGCTTTTTGTCACATTTCATATATAATTCTTTTGTCTTTTGACAATAAATATGCCATGCATGCATGGCTTACCTCATTTGTGCGTTTGGAGTGTTGTTTTTAATGTACAATAGCCTACGTGAATTTTTGTAGTCCACTATACTTCCTGGCAGAAGCTCACACGTTGGTTTCCTGATTAATCACGTCATCCAATAGTATTTGACAGGAAACTAGTATGAGCTTCCTCCAGAAGTATACTGGAGCTGGGGACTACATACGTCTATCATTGTAAATTGACAGTTATTTTGCCAAATTATTTATAATTATAATTATATAATATAATAATTATTATTGTTCAATTATTTTGTTGGCAACTCTTTTGCATTACTTTTCACAGTACATGTACTGAAAAGTAATGCAAAAGTTCATGTACAGTACATGTACTGAAAAGTAATGCAAAAGACTTGCCAACATTGTACATTCAATTCACAGTAAATTGTTGGCAACTATTTTTCATTATACTTTTCACAGTACACATTGTAATGTAAATTCACAGTCAATTGTTGTAATGCATATACAACAAAATGATGTAAATCACAGTAATTCCTTACTATTTGAAGCTGTGAAATTACAGTACACTAACAACAATGCATTGTAAATTCAGGTAAATTGTTGTAATGCATGTACAACAAAATTATGTAATTCCCAAGTAACACTGTAATATCACAGTAATTCCTTACTATTTGAAGCTGTGAAATTACAGTACACAGTTTTAGTTCACAACAATGTATTGTAATATCATTGATGTGAAATTACAATACATTGCTGTGAAGACATTCACAGTAAATTGTTGTGAACCTTACTGTGAAAGTCATGCAAAAAAATTGCCAATAATTTATTGTGACTTTACGGTGAAAAATCTTACAGTGCTAGAATGCATAGCACAACACGTCTGTGCACGGTGTATACCCAACTACGATTCGAATGTCTATAAAGAATACACGAAATCTAAATTTTTTTATTTGGCAACGTTTATAATTAGGCCACTGAACCAAGGCGAACAGAAGTTACATGTTTGTAAAGTGTATTGAAGTGAACTTGTCTAAAACGTGCCTCACGCAAAATTGTCTCCTGATGTCTGCAAGTAGCTACAGTAACATGTATTGAATGATCAAAAGGCCATATCCCACTGATTATAATTAGAACAGTTTCCACCGGGCCTGGCACATGCAGGTCTGCCTTCATTACTCTTATAAGGGCTGTCTAAGGCCTATCATATTAAAAGCAGAGTTCTGCAATAGAGTTATTGTTTATTGATCCAAACTATGTATGCATACAACATAATTTCGAATAAAATTGCCGTGTTTTTGGCTAAGAGACATAAAGCTATATAGCCCACAATAACTTGAAGTCGCGAGCTTTTGTATGAGCCTATATTTCGATAGGTCTAAGTTAACATACAAGCCTGATTGTAACTGGGTTGTTTAAGCAGGGGAGACTAATTAGCACAACACCAATGATCTGTGCACACTTAGACCTATACCGTATAACCTGACCTACCTGCTAATATTGAGCATATATCTCCTCGGACGATTTGAAGATATTATATTATAGGCTATATTGTTCATCTATAAAATAAGGGCTATCTAAATGTAATTTTGCAGATGCATGTGATAGCCAAACACAGACCACAAAAACCCATATTAGTGGTATTTTCTTGATCGTGCAGGTGATAATAACAAGAACACAGCATGTTGTGGGAGGAGGAGATTGGAGGAGCCGGGGAAGTTTACCAGGAGTCTAGGCTTGTGTTGGCCGGAGTGCAGTGCACCCTCCTTTTTCCTCTTCTCGTTGAGTCATTTTACACCTTTACCTTACTTTACACATTTAACATTTTAGTGGCACGGGTTGACAGGATATACCAGGCAACATATATACACGTAGAGGTATAGGCTAGTTAAACTGCATGCCCAAACTGACTAAAACAAGTTATAGAAACGGTGGATTACCAGGAAGTAGGTCCATGGCGACGCGCAAACAGGTAGGGCTATATAGAGAACTGTTTCCCCGACTGATTGTGATTACATTTAAGTTTTGCCGCGTTTAGCCAATAGTTCCCCCTTACTTATATTGCCGCCATACAGACGTAAAACAACACATGAAGGAGTCATGTGTGTGGCTGTGGCTGAGATATAGGCTGTTGGCTGTTGGCACTGTGTGGTTTGTGCTCAAAACTCGCTTTTTTTAGGGAGCAGCAAAGAACAGTGCAAACGGGTTTAGGCCTGTTTATTTACCTCAGCATAACCATTTACTCTGCGATGTGGGATATGAGACACAATAAGCAAGACCATAACATATGGGTATAATAAATTAAGAATGTAATTCAAATCACATAGGATTTAAATATATATATATTTTTTATGTTTATTTAAAAAAAAATCTAGATGGCCCTGGGAGCTTGTCAGTGTTTATGTTTTGGAACGATATTGGCTGTGAATGTGCATTCATTTTTAAAGAGTACCATACATGCTACAAAGTAGGCACAACAATATGTTTCAAGTTTATAAACAGAAGTGTACCTTTCGTGCATTTCACATAGGCTTCATATCTTCTCTGAGTATATGGAAATCGCACAAAATGTGATCTGACCACGCAAGTTGAGTTGACTATGCACACATTATTATAACCGTCTCTTAACAAAAACAGCCGGGGGGGATATATTCTGGGGGAGGGCTAGTCATTCATTGCACTAAACTCCAATTGAACACATCGTGGGTTAGGAAGTGCTTGGCTCAGGGGCACATCAGCTGTATAGCTATTTTATTTGGTGTGAGTGACGTGAGCGACATCCCTTTGTTTCACAATTTCCATTAATTACCCAAACCGGGCTGGTCATTCGATTTGGTGTGATCTCAGCTTGCCAACAAGTCTAACGTGCATAGCCTGCCGTGCCCATGGCCCATGATGGCACATTGGCACATCATATAGCAATAATGCAGAGATATCTATCTTCAACTGGAATGGAGACGTGACACATTTTTACATAGCACATGGACAAAATACATTTGGTCATATACGTGATGGCAAAATTGCCCGTCTACATTGCTTAAAAAGTTAGGTTATCAGTCACTGAACACCATGCACATCTCCCACCTTTCAAGTCCTAACAAACAAGTTAAAAGGGGCATATTTATATACAGTGTGAATTCGTTAAGAAAATATTTGGATCTAAATCTGCTCGCTGTCTTATTGGGCGAGTTCTCACAAAGTCCCCTCTCAGCACACGGAGAAGAAGGTTGCTTCTATAGTTATAAGCACTTGGTTTTGGCTACAGGCCAGCAACCTTCATCACGCAGAAATAGTTCCAAGTTAATAGGGTTTAGAGATTTCTATCCAGTCTAAATTTAGATAATAGACTCACCCTGAATTTATTGGCACATTCAATGGGAATGTGTTTTTTTTAAACGTAAAAGCTGACTATGACTAAATCTATGACACATTCTATTTATTTTCATACTGAAATCTAGAGACTCCGAAGTTTCAAATATTCACCACCATAACGAATCACTCACGTTCTCTCAACTTATAAGTAACCTTTTTGCACCTTGGAAAGGAATCCCAACAATCAGTTGTCGAAACTATATGTGTTGTCGAAACTATATGCTATACAGTATACTGTACATTGGCCGCGTGTATACGGTTCATGCGAAAGGCTCGTTGAAAATTTAGCAGTATAGTTTCGACAACTCATAAGATTTTTTATTTTATTTTATTTTTTACAACGTGCCATACGGGTTTGACGGTTCAACGAATATTGTTAGCCTTAATTACTTGTCACGATACAATGGAAGAGCATGTTAATGTTGCAGACAACACACCTAACTCAAGACATCCACCCGAGAGTCTATGGATCGTCATCACAATGGAAATAGAAGACATTTGGGTTGTAGCTTATATGTTACAGACCGTGGACAAGGTATAGGCGATGTAAGGCTATATAGATGTTTCTGAAACGGGTGTTACCAATAGGCGTGTAGTGGAAATTGGCATATTGTGGAATAGAGTACCATATAGGCTAAATCGAAAAATGTAGTTAAATAACAATTTTTTTATTCCATTACCGAGTTCTCACAAAGTCCCCTCTCAGCACACGGAGAAGAAGGTTGCTTCTATAGTTATAAGCACTTGGTTTTGGCTACAGGCCAGCAACCTTCATCACGCAGAAATAGTTCCAAGTTAATAGGTTTTAGAGATTTCTATCGAGTCTAAATTTAGATTATAGACTCACCCTGAATTTATTGGCAAATTCAATGGGAATGTGTTTTTTAAACGTAAAAGCTGACTGTGACTAAATCGCAAGCAGCTATGACTAATTCTATTTATTTTCATACTGAAATCTATAGACTCCGAAGTTTTAAATATTCACCACCATAACGAATCACTCACGTTCTTTCAACTTATGCTAAGTGACCTTTTTGCGTTTGCATTTTTATCAAAATATTAGTTTAATCAAATGAATAGGAGAGTGAACATGCCAATGTAGTTTATTCAACAACAACAACAACAACAACAACAACAACAACAACAAAAAGCTAATGCAAAATTGTCAACTAAACTTTTTTTGTATTAGCTTTTTTGTCGTTATTAATCAATCAAATAGTTGAGTCAACCAAATAGGAGTGATGTAAACTTGATATTTCACTGTCTCCAACGAGTTGACAAAAAAGCCAATTTGCCATATTCACACATGACGGGGCATTTTGCTCTTATGTCATGCTCAGGTTGGGATTAATTTTTTTTTAAACCATTATCATATTCCTCTCTCAGACATTATGTGTTTATGCACTGGGGTTTGTGACATCATTTGACCTTGAGAGAAAGGGCCCTGTTTCCTTCAGCTGAAGCTGTTTCAATGCGCCCAGCGCATGAACTCTGACCTTATGCTGAGAACATCTTTGGCCGTTGGTGGGCACTTTTCTGCTCCACATCATCAGCGGCCGGTAAAGTATAGGCTGGGAATTAAATGAATGTACATTTAACATACTGGGGGATGCATAGCCTACTGGCCTATTTAAATAAGTGAAAGTCATGATGAGCTAAATGTTAGCCTATAACCGATGGCGTATATCATTCTATACGCTTCGTAGTGGTGCCATTGTGGGTCTACAATTACAACTGGCCCTATTATAATATAGCAACACGATTGCAACATTGCAAGGATGGTATTTATCACGAGTGACTGGAAATAAGTATGGCAACGTAAATGCCACAACAAGTTAAGCTAGTTCCACTGTTTCTTTTGGGCGCACATACAATAACCAGCAATATAGCGTCAGATGGCAACTGTTCCATCAGGGTGCTCACCGGGTGCAGGACTAAAGAAAGTGTGTGTGCAGGATTTCCATCCCATGTGGAGAGCGGCCTAATTTGGGACAAATCTGGTCAAAGTCTTATAACACTTATAAGCCTAGAGCTAGAGGAAACCAAAGACAAGACAGCGCAGCACGGAAAGCAACCTTCATCACAACTCTTTAGTCTTGACTAAAAAATAAACTAAACTCAGCGGTTGCCACAGGGCAGAATTACATTTAATTATTAATTGGTTAGTTAGTATAGGCTAATAAGCTTAAGAAAACAGTGTATATTTGATTATTAATTCATTAATTAAATAGGCTCCAGCATGAGGATTTTGAAATGTTTTATACAAAAACAAAATCCTTAGCCTATCTGAAGTTTGTAAGAAAATACTATTGGATGTTCTTTCATGACCACATGCAAGATTTAAAATATATATTTTGTATAATATAAAGATATAGGCAAGACAGACACAATGGGATGTAGTGGTAAAATAAAAGTAAACTCCAATTTCACAATTATTTGTTCACACTTCACAGTAATACCAATAATAATCAATATATATATATTTTGTATTGTTTTCCCTCACTAAATATAACCACCAAACATATATTCATGTAACTTGCATCAATCTGATATAGGCCTACTATTAATTAGGCTATTTCTCAAATAAAATGGTGGGATTACCATCATTACATAAAATATTTTACCATAAAATAAAACCTATAGGTTATAGGTGGGATTACCTACACCCCTGGACACATGCCAATAGATTTAAGAGGACATTTAAAAGAAACTGACATTCAGCCAGATTTTAAAGAGTTCATATTTTTATCAAATCCCTGCCAAACAAATGGCCTCTGACATGTCAGGAGGGACTTTAAATCACTTGCATTCATCGACAATTAAACTGCATTTATTAAAAGATAAAGGTCCATATTTGTCCTCTGTTATAACAGGGACGAGGATAGTACAGGATTCAGCAAGCAGGGTTTCATAACCTTCATCGATATATATTTAGTCTGCCATATCCTGTGTCTCAGCAATGACCAACCTGTATTTCCTAAAAGATAAATGTACGTATGTGTTCTCTGAAGTAATAGATACATGGTCATAAAGCAGGAATCCACACATAGACTGAATTCCCTCAATATTTCATTATATTTTGTCTTCCATCATGTACCACCTCCTCTCATCTATTTGATAGGGACCGTTTGGAGGATCAAAACATGTGCGTGGTGGTCTCTTCCATGGCACTCAGTCACACATGAGTGAGTCTGAAAAGGCCTTCGGGAGACTTTCCACGTCAACTGGATGGTATAGCTTTCCTATAACATCTATAGGGTATAGCTAAAATACATGATTTGAAGGTAACAGCACACAGAGGTATAATTTAGACTTCTATATAAATCAGACAACAAATTAGACCTCGGTGTGCGGGTTGTACTTTCAAATCATGTTCTGCACATAATGCAGCATGCAGCTCATCTTTCACTATAGGCTAAATTACACTCGAGGCATGAGTACAGAACATTATGGCAAATGGGTGTGTAGGGGAGTAGAATATATAGCAGCTTGTATTCAACTGCAAATATGAACATTTGAGGACATTTCCCGACTGTGATGTTGGTTTGTTAGCTGGGAAAGTGGTTGTCTTTTTAAAATTATTATAATTATTTTATTTTTATTTTCGCCAGCGTCTCGAAACTATACTAGAAAGTTGAATTTCCCTCGGGTATAAAGTATTTCTATTCTATTCTAAATATAATGTTGTATGACAGTGATGCAAGCAAAAGTTCAAAGAGGACCCCAAAGCGATATTTCACTTTGGTGTGACTTCTTCTTTAGCTGCTTTATCACCCGGTGCATGATTAAGCCAACAATACTGGCTGTATTGGAGATATCATTCACATGGCTGTCACCTTGTCTGAAAATCATTCCTAACGTGTGAACTACTGCAGGGCAACCAAATAAGATTTCTTTCTTTGTCCGTTTTCTTTGTCATCTTCTAGTCATTTAGCCTGTTTGCAATTATCACCACAAAAAAAAGGGAGCCAGTCTACTAAACATGTATATTGTTTCTATAGATTCTGACATGGATAAACCACTGAGGCTTATAGAGAGTTGACAGGGCAGAAAGAGACAGAGAGAGGCCCCACAGACTGTGCCACATAGTCTTGCCTGGCATTGGAACGTTTTAAATGACACGTTTATAAGAAAGATCAGATTATGATTCCACTTCTTAGCTGTATGGTGAAATATTTCCTGCAAGTATAGTCAGGTCATGTTGAAATGAATCCAAGGCACTGTTCTGAATAAAGAAAAGGCATTTATTGTGGTTGTTTACCAATAAAGATGATTTAAAAACATTGCTGTCACAGTAAGGAAATTGGAATATTCCCTGTTCCACCCGTGGAATATTTTCAGAAAATCCGCCTAAAATATATACCTAGGTAAATGGAATATTGCTCCACTTCTACAAGGTCCATTTGCATATTCTTGGACCTCAGGGAATGTATTCACAGTGTCAGAAATAGTGTGTGATTGTGTGATTGTGATGAAACAAAGGAGAATATGAATTATGATTTTTCTTTGCATCTTTGACAGTGAATAACACCATGCTAATAATGACCAAACATTAAAAACTGCCACTGATCTCGTTCAGTACCTTCTTGAGATCATGTGTAAAAAAAGATCTAAGGAAATTAATAAAGGGAAGATGATTAAATGGAAGGTTCTGTATACAGTACTGAATTCTCCCATCCGGACCAATGCAATTTTAAATATTATTATAGATTATTACATGGCGTTTTCACATTTGCCGAAATGCTTGCTTGTGATTGGTCAATAGCCCGCGTCAGAGGTCCGTTATCACACAATAATGACCGCTGTGGGACAATAATGACCGCTGTGCGCAGCTGTTCGCAATCAAGCCCACTACAACACTGTACCAGTGCTGCTCAGCATATGCACAGCTGCACTCAGTCATGCAATCAGACCAGAGACCTGCCGGCTGCCGATAATAATAATCACTTTATTTGGGCTGACAGAGCCACAGAACAACTGCGTCTTCATTTGATCTAGTCTTGTCGATGAATTAGGTATATTGTTAGTAAGTTAGCCATGTAATAAGCGGGATAATGTATAGCTATACTCGATCATTGTCGCAAAATAATTGACCTTCACTGACGTTTAAAACACCTCGGCGCTGCGCCTCGGTATTTTAAACTCCGTGTCGGTCAATTATTTTGCAACAATGACCTCGTAGCTATACATTATCCCTTACATATAGAATAGGAGGCTTATAAATTACCTTATTATAGCCAATTCGCACATTTATATATATATATTATCTTTCAAATGCAAGAGTTCAATTTGGATTTAGTATCACCAGGCGTGCATAAGAACAGATAATGAAATCTACTGTAATATACTGTACTTTTTTATTTTCACCACAGTGCAACCATTTTGAAACTAATTTCAGATCTAATTGTTGATACATGCTAACAATAGGGAGGAGAAACTAACTGTGTTTCAATATTTGTCAAAAATGTTACCTTTTGTGGTAGAATTATCCCGAATATTAACAGTTATTGAAATAATCCATACAGAACTTTGAACCTTGAACCCCATAGAAATGTACAGGAAGTGTCATTTTGAAAAATTACAACGCTGATCGACAGCTAGCGATGTCTATTGCAAAATGGCCGCAAAGAAACTACAATTCCCATGGTTCAAAATTCCCAAAATGATCGCCCTCTCGGAATAGACTTGACCAAATCGAAAAGTTTAATCTATCTAATGACACTTTTAACCTATTGCTAAACTAACGTATTGATGATAATATACATTCTACATGCTGTTGTGACATGTTTATGATGTTAATACTTGAATACGTTTGAAATTTAAATCGTTACTTTTATACAGCAGTCTAAAAAATATTGATTTATGACCAGATGTCATTTCGGGACCTGTACCGGTCCCGTCGGGTGGAAGAGGTTCAATAAACAGGAAGGAGAAGACTTTGGCTTTTTACGACTTTCAAATTTAGGAGCTACTTCAATGGATAGGCCTACCCCTGAAGCACTTTTCCTTCCAGCTCATGTGTGTTGCTCATGGACAGTCAATGATCACAATAGTGAGTGATAACAATAGTGGAAATGAAACTGCTATTCAGTGACACTTGATTGTTGATGCAGCTCAGGATGAAAGTTCAATATTCAACATTACACTTAAAGTTCTGCCGAGCTGAGAGAACACTTAAAGTTCTGTAGAGCTGAGAGAACACTTAAAGTTCTGCAGAGCTGAGAGAACACTTAAAGTTCTGCAGAGCTGAGAGAACACTTAAAGTTCTGCAGAGCTGAGAGAACACTTAAAGTTCTGTAAAGCTGAGAGAACACTTAAACACACACACACACACACACACACACACACACACACACACACACACACACACACACACACACAGGTGTAAGGCAGGGAGGGAGGGGGGGGGGGGGTAGGTGGGTTTGGTAATCCTAAAAGGTTTGAGGTGTTTGTCGATGTTAAAGGTTATTCTGGTCAATGGGCATTAAGGAGCCTCTCCCTTAACTCATTCAGTTTACTCGTTATTGGGAGCCGACGCTTGAACACCAACAATGAGTATACTCGTTATTTGATCGTTCTTCCTTTTTTTCGATATTTGTATTCATTATTCATCCAGGGACCTTGGTGTTACCATAGGGAATGAGTCTGAGATCGCCAAAGTGCAATACCGGCCGCATCTAGCTAGACGGCGGTATCGAGCACCCTTTGTAACCTTGTATCTTGGCCTGTGTAACGGCCAAATGTCTCCGGTCTCACTTTTCCTTGTCGGCCGAGTGGAGCGGTTCTTCCGGTTCCATTGAAGCACGTCAAATATCCCCGATCCATATGTTGTGGTGGGTTATGCCGTGGACCAAATGGACATCGGATGTACCAGATGGCGATTAAACAATTGGAATATTATTTTTGGAATACTCTGGATCACAGGTAAGGACTATCTGACGTCAATTTGAGCTTGATTCTGCATTGCTTTTATACCGATCGGGCTGATAAGCGGTTTTAGTGTTCAATACGAATGCCGTTACTGACAATCAAATAATCAGAAACGACCCCCCCCCCCCCCCTTCATGCATTCATGATGAAACATAATACCTATGACATAGATGTGATTTGGGAATAATAGAGTGTACAGGCAAGAAACGGCAACGTCTATAGTAGAATAGATGTATAAGGCTATAACTCAGCATTTCGGGAATTACCCCAGACCGCTCTAAAAACCATACTTATATTCACCACGGTATAACACGGGAACGTATGGATGGAAACATTTATTCCTTTTCACATATTGAACGATAGATAGGTGATGTCAAATGGGCCATAGTATTGTATCCATAGCTATAATATAGAATAATTATAGTTATAGCTCTACAAACAAGGTGACGCACTCCTATATTTGAAAGCGTGGCAGTGCTAGAACGGGGCCAGACTAATTCCCGGCGGTCAATGAGTTAAGTGACACCTAATCTCTATCAAACCTGAAGTTTAAAGGGTGACTGCAAGTGCACTGACCACTGACCCGGTGCAACTAAACAAACTGACCACTCAACTAATCCCAGTCTTCAAGCTCACCACATGGTCAAACATTACAGAGAGGAGAAACAAGTTGACAAACACGTTGTTTGATTGATTGATTGATTGATTGAAAAGTTTATTAACAGATTGCAGTACAGTACAGCTCAATACATACAATTGTTAAGGGGATGCAGACCAGAGAAAGACTTTCATCTTGTTTACATCAGGGTCCCCCATTTTCAATTCATCATAACATATATGACACACACGACATACAGATAGACAGTACTGCTTCTATTATGACATACCAGATTAGCAAATACAGTACTGTTTGTGATACAAAAAGTGTCCAGAAAAAGAGTGTATATACATTTGACGTAGAAACTAGAAATTGGGGGAGGTTGGGTAGGTGGGGTGGGGTTGGGTGGGTGGGGGGGGCTGTACATTGGAGGTGGGGGGGGGGTTGAGTAGGGGGTGGGTGGGGGACACGGTACACTGTACATTGGAATACTGACAAAGTCATACTTGGTCATTTACTGTACAACTGGGTTAGGACATTTGTAGGGGCCAGTTTCGAATTGCAGTCTCCCGTAGGTGTTCTTTGAGAGTGGTTTTGAAAGTGGGTAGTGATTCACATTCCTTTACAGCTTTGGATAGAGCGTTCCACATTGATGTGGCATAATTGCGAAATGTGTTTAGTCCCTTGTTTGAGCCGAATCTGGGTTTAACATGATTTGTGGAGCTCCCTCTGGTGTTGTGATCGTGGTATTCACTGACCTTTGGGAAGTATTTTGACATGTACATGGGTACCTTGGTCGTGTAGTGTATCTTGTAGACCAGGCCCATTGCAAGTTGCTGTACTCTGTCGTCTACTCTAAGCCATCCTATGTTGTCAAAGTGGGCAGGGGTGAGGTGGGTTCTAGGAGTCAGGTCAAGCAGTAGTCTGACTAGTTTGTTTTGAGATGTTTGTAATTTGGTTTTTAGTGCCTTTGAGGTTCTTTGGTACCATGGGGTGCAAGCATAGTTGTAGTACCCTTGAATGAGTGCTCCTGCCAGAGTCTTCAGGGTATTCTTGTTTACCAGAGAGGAGATCCGGTACAAGAATCGAGTTCGTTGGTTGACTTTTTTTTATTACATTGGATGCCATTTTGTCACAGGAAAGATTAGCCTTTAGGATGGAACCCAGGTATGTAATTTCATCTTTCCTTGTGACAATATTGTCACCCACTGTAACTGAGAAGCCGTCGGTCTTGCTGAGTTTGTTATTTGAACCGAAGAGAATGGACTCTGTTTTGCCCATGTGTAATGATAGTTTGTTATCGGCGAGCCATATGCAGATTTTGCCTAGTTCCGAGCTGAGGGTTTTTTCAACCTGTAACTTGTTCTTGTCAGAGACCAGCAGGGCTGAGTCATCCGCAAACAGGAACAAGTTGCAGTCACAAGCTGACGACATGTCATTTGCATAAATTAGGAACAGTAGCGGTCCTAGTATGCTCCCTTGTGGAACACCACAGCTCACTGTGAGGGGGGGGCGGATAGGGTACCGTTTACCTCCACCATCTGTTCTCTCCCCTCCAGGTAGGATTGTATCCAGCTCACTGATAGACTATCAAAACCAATTGCTTTTAGCTTGTCAATCAGAATGGTGTGATTGACAGTGTCGAAGGCCTTTTGTAGGTCCAGCATGACCATGCCGCAGTATTTGCCCGCGTCCACCTCTTGTTTGATGTGGTCGTTCAAATAGAGAAGGCATGTGTCAGTGGAGTGGGATGTTCTGAAGCCAGATTGGAATTCGTAGATTCGATTTTTTTCCGCGAGGTACTTTTCGACCTGTTCGTATACTATTTTTTCCATGACTTTCGAGATGGATGTAAGGATAGAAACAGGGCGGTAGTTGCCTGGGTCTAATTTGCTGCCCTTTTTGTGCAGGGGTGTTACTCTCGCAATTTTGAAGTTCTTGGGGACGTGTCCCTGTTTTATGGAGAGGTTTATTATGTGTGTGATGACTGGGGTGATGGCGGCTGCTGAGTCTCTGAGGAATTTGGAGGGGATGTTGTCATGGCCAGTGGCCTTGTTCGGTTGGAGGTAGTTACTATTTCCAGTTTGAAGTCGTCTTTGTGGACGCGTAGGTTCTTGTAGTATGCTACTATGTGTTCTACCCCATACTGCCCTGTGTGGGAGGGTAGTTTGTTTACCAGTGTTGTGGTTTAGGATTAGGGGTAGTGAGGGAAGGAGAGTAGAACCCAATATAGCAGGACAATGATGATTAGAGAGGAGGCAGAGACGAGGGAGTAGTAAATAATGAATTGTATTGCTGAGCAAGCCAGTAAACAAAGGCACGTTACAAAAGAACAAAACAGGCGCAGCCGTGCTGGCACTGAGAAAATACGAACTGTGAATACGAAAAGAAAAGGCAACCAAAACAGAATACTATTGAACACTTACTTAGACAAGAACTAGACTAAAGGGAAGGAGGCGTCGACAGGAACAGGAAAAACGGAGGTATGACGCCACACAGAGGAGAAGACCGAACACACATATATACACCGACTAATTACAATTGGCCACAGCTGGCCAGGCCAGTCTAAAACACAACATCAACCAACTAAACACAAAAGCATATTACAAAACCACAAGCAGACAGGGGAACCACATCACACAATTAAGGGACATTCAACAACAACACACACCATGAAATCACATTAACCCTTTAATCGCCAATGACGTGTTACGACGTCATTCTCCGCCATGCGCAATCTGCCAATGACGTCGTACAGCGTCTTTGAGATCAATATTTCAAATTTCTGTCATGGCAATCATATTTCACCCACGGAGACTTGACGGGTGCTGTAGATCTCCTCTCAACTCTCCAACGGTTCAAGACCGCCACCTGGTGGCCGATCGGCGAGTTGCCGAAACCGGAAGTGAGCAGCCGGAAGTGGTGTTCACCCATATTTCGTCCGGCCACTCGCTGTCGCTCGCGGGACTCCATCTTGACACACTGGATAATCGATCGGTTGGCATAACTCAATAAACAACGTTATTTGGACGTATATATTATTATACAACCCGGAAATGGTTCATCTAGATCAACATCCCATAATAGCGAACTTTTTGCTCCACTCTCATCACCCAACGGTAACAGGAGACTGGGGTGAGTTTCAGCATTTTTCTTTACTATTTTCGATACAAACTGCTCTGATCTATATATCACCCATACTACATAAATGATTTAACGTTGGCCACGGAATTATAAACGACCCCCCCCCCCCCCCCTCCGGTCAACATCAGATGATGAGTCATGACGTTTAGGACCTTGTACAATTGAAATTTTTAATCTGACTAAACTGCATTTGATGATGTAATATATGCATAAATGGCTATATCTCACGTTCTAGGAATTACTGCAGAAAACGATAAAAACATTTATACTCTAGACAGTATTTTTTTATGAATGTGTGAATAAAAAAGTAAAACGTTCCTACACCCTGAACAATAGCTAATCGATGTTGAATGGGCCATAGTAATGTCAATTTAGCAATACAATTTAAAAAGTTATAGCCCTGCAAAGTAGGTGAACATCTCCATAGACAAATAGAGCTGGCAGTGATCAAACATTGATGGATATAAGCGTGGCAGAGAAAGGGTTAATTATATTAATCATAATAGTTAACACAGGTGTGATGATGGCCTGAACCATCTGATGGTGGCCACTAGAGGGAGGTAGGAGACCAGGTAGGAGACCACTGTTCACATTGTGACCACTGTTCACATTGTCTTCCCTGGAACCGTTACACACGTGCCAACATTGGCCCAGGTGTCTGCCCGCCAAAGTGGTCAGAAGCCTATTAAGAGAGCAACCTTTGCAAAGAGGTCTACCAGTTTGTTTAGCCTCAACGCCTTTCTCGCCGATTCATTCTTACTGGCTGAATTCCCCCAGAAGATTGTCCCATCAATGTTGTTTGAAAAAGTTACTGATGTAGCATCAACCTTAGATTCAGAAGCCACTCAGCAATGAAATTACACAGCTCAATGTAGCTATACCATACATTTAGTAATAATAATAACTACTAATATTAAATGAATGCATTGCATATACATTTTCTTCCAAAGCATAATAACTTCATGCATTCATATTAGGGGTGGAACGGTTCACAAAATCGACGGTTCGGTTCGTATCACAGTTTTAGGTTTACGGTTTTCGGTTTGGTTCGGTATACGTTGTTTTTTTTTTTTTTTTATGTAACACACCAAAAATACCATACATCAACATAAGATATATAGCCTAAAAAGAATCCAACTTTTCAGTTATTCTCAAGGACGTAGTCATGCAAAAACTGAAAGAATGAGGCCATTTGACATCAGGCACATTATTTTGACAGTGACGGTTAGAGCTAGGAGAGATTTTGGTACAGCAAGAGGGGAGGCATTGCTGATTTAAACATGCTTCTCATTTATTTGGTAAAAAAAAAGGTTTACCTTTAATAATGTTTGGCACACAAAGACTGAACTGAAAAATATAGGCAACATTTGTCAAAGTATTAACTCGTCAATATACCCCCCTTCCCCACTAATTGAACTGGTGTCGTGGAGTCACTTCTCTGTGAGCGTTTCCATTGTTAGCTTGCGGCTAACATTAGTTAGCTCGCGGCTAAAGTTATTTAGCTCGTAGCTAACGTAACGTTATATAACCGAACAATATACACATGCCCCAAATGTGTACCGTTCGGTACGACCTCCACGGTTTGGGGCATGTGTGTATTGTTCGGTACACGGTTCGAATGCGTATCGTTCCACCCCTAATTCATATACATTGCTTTTTTTTTAAATACTTTATTTCTCAGTTTACTAGACAAGAACAGACAAACAAAAAGGAGGAGACAGAACAAAAATAAACAGACATAACAAAACTAAAAAGAAAAAAACTAAAAAGACTGCCAGACAGGAAAATAAAATAACAGTGTGACTTAACTCAAAGCATTAAAGTGTGTTGTATAGCCAGGTGTTACAAGGTGCAGGTCAAACATGATATACAGGGGTGAGTCTCTGCAGAATGCAGTTATTTGTCCTTCAGATAGTCAATGAATGGGCTCCATATGTCCGAAAACCTGTTGTGCTCTTTGGATCTGTAATAGCGCATCTGTATGATTGTGATCATATACATTGCTTTTAATAATATTAACTGTATGTGTGGTAGTACAAACATTAAAGATTAAAGATTAAACTGAGTAAAATCTTACCCTGGGACCCAAGCTCATTAAAATATAATCACACTCTTGTTTTGGGGACCCAGTAGAAACAGGCCTGTGACCCATTCTAGGACATGACCCACAGTTTAAGAGGCAGGGGTGTTGCAAGAAATTCTGGGCCCTGTGCACATGATGTATCTCTGCCCCCCTCCCCCAGTTGCAACTCATACACTTTTTTAGTAAAACCCTTCTTTTAGTACAGACCCGCAGAGAATACATTTTTTACTGTGAAAATATGGAACAATTATCTTACACTTTATTTGACCAGGCAAGATGTCTAAGAATTAGGGGGTAGTTACCATCCACAGTGGGTAAGTCTTGTACACACACATTCATCGAAGACACTAAGGAAAGGACAATAAAAAAAAGTGTCACATCACGTCTCATATAATATGATTCAAAGTAAATTGTTTGAGTAAGCCCTAAATGAGAAAATATCCGAGATATTTATATTTCATTGAGTTTATCTCAATGAAAACAACCACAATATGGGTTCAGTACATTAAATGTACAGTGCCACGTGTATGTAAACAATCAGGCTTTTCCGGGTTCAGCACGACTCACTGCACCCCTGTGCAACTGGCAGCGAGTCTACTGGAGCAAAATTACTACAAACGGTTGTCTTTGGGCGCGTAAACAGAGGTTTTCCAAGGGATACATTGGGATCCTTTGATTCCCATTAGGAAAATCAGAGCAGTCAGCAAGCATAACCGTTAACGTTTTCACTGGGTTTTTTTTGTTAAGAAAGTATAAGTTTACAAGTTGCCCTCAGATAAATGTTTCCCCTGTACACTGTTTAGCTGAGCCAGTCTGTTGTACAGTCCATTAAAACAACAATGGAGAGCCCGGAGTTTAGTGAATTTCACTTTTCTTTTTTACCATTTCAATGGGGTATATTCACATACATTCTTATATAGCTATAGATGAAAATAAGCTTTTTGGAACTTATCCGAACCCATCATAAAGCACAATATAGTCTATTTACTACAATGTTTACAAATATCAAGTTCAAGTTCAAGTTCAAGTTCAAGTTTCTTTATTAGTTGTCATACAGAAATACAGAATACTTTTACATGAAAAGCTTCTTTCTGTTTTTCTCCTGAGAGTGTGCTAGATAAAATAACAAGATAGTGTAAAATAGTATAATATAAGTATAAAATAGAAAGTCAAGTACGTAAACAAGTGTAAACAAAACAATCTTTTTTCAATATACATATATACAGTATATGTACAGTCTATACTTCTGTACAGTCTATACAGTCAGCTACTATACAGTCCAAATATGACCAACATACCGTAAAAAAACCCTGTTTACACCCACAAAATACAGCAAAGAATGAAAAAACAATCCCATGGATTGGTTTTCCATGCAGGGCTACCCATCTGGCTTACAGGTTGCACCTTTAACCCGTAATAACTCACAGACACAGTAGATGCAGTTGCTCCACACAGGGAAGACGAAACTGATCTCAGGCCGATTGTATTAACGCATAAACAGACATTAATTGCGCTTGTCACATGAAATATTTGTGTCTTTGTTTGACTTATACTGTATCCATAGGGTGTCCCTCAACACAAGATACCAGGATGTAGACTAAAGACCTTAGAGGACATGGTCTTCAACACAGTTGGAAAGAGAATGCGTGAAGACACAGGATCAGATCTGCTGGTAGGCAAACCCCCTCTTCTTACACTCCGCTAACAGGGAAACGGCTGGGCCACACAGCCAAGGTTTACACACTCGCTCTCTGGGACCCACATTTCAAAGTAACGTTTGTGCAGCAGACTGGCCAGCGGGAGCCCGGTGGGCCGGTCGCTCTGTGGGCAGGTTGAGCAGCACATTATACAGAAACAAGAGAGAGAGATTGAGAGTGGTGCGTGGTTGGCCCACTTTGATTCTGCACCAGCCCACCATGGACATGAACCTTTGCACAGTAAACCTGAAGTTCTCTCTCTCTCTCTCTCTCTCTCTCTCTCTCTCTCTCTCTCTCTCTCTCTCTCTCTCTCTCTCTCTCTCTCTCTCTCTCTCTCTCTCTCTCTCTCTCTCTCTCTCTCTCTCTCTCTCTCTGTCTTTTGGACTTTTCTACATCAGTGGACATTGTGCTGATGGGCTGTCTGTAGCCTATAGGCTCCTACAAGGACACTTGAGGCATTTGAATTGCAAGGGTAAACCATTGATGACAATAATTATAATACGCTGCTTGTGATTTTGCCATATGTATCAATAGTTAAGGTTGCCATGGTAACAGTAATACACCAGACAGTGTAATGGCACAGCATGAATTAGTGGCCTGGTGTTGGTTTGGTTGAGGAACGGGGTGTTTCTTTTTATAATGTGACTCTTTCAAAAAACATTTGTTGTCAATGTGGCTCCTGAGCAGTTGGCCAAGTCTGAGAGTATCACTGGATTAGAGTATACTCATTAATATGCTCATAAGTGGTGGTATTAAATTCTGGTGTGTTTGCATGTGTGTTGATAGGGGGGAGGGTGGAGGAATATCTGTGAGCTGGTTGTGGTGGGCCGTTCCATCTCTGCTTGTAATCCAAAATAACTTTATCTTTTTAACTAATACATGGCGGCAGTATTTTATCAAAGCTATACCTTATAGTACATTACAGGGACTTGGGTTTTGCAACGTAATATAGACAGTAGCTTTGGATAACAATTTCACCAGAAGAAATCTGAAGAAATTTGGAGGCGTATTTTATTCTCCCGTTTTCAAACTATTCTTTGAAACATGGTACCAGAACTTCACAGCTCAGATGATATATAGGCTATAGGGCATATTGATATAAGCTCTTGTTATCTTTTCAGAATGAATATTGATTGAGTATCTTATTCCAAAATCTGGTGTATAAGTGCATTAATTTCACATAAAAAGTTGATTGTTGAAAGCACAATGCAGTATAATTTCTGATAATTTCATTTCAGTTTCTATACACTAAGAAATCAATTATGAATATAATAATGATAATAATAATGATGATAATAATAATAATAATAATAATAATAATAATAATAATAATAATAATAATAATAATAATAATAATAATAATAATAATAATAATAATAATAATAATAATAATAATAATAATAATAATAATAATAATAATAATAATAATAATAATAATAATAATAATAATAATAATAATAATAATAAATAATAATAATAATAATAATAATAATAATAATAATAATAATAATAATAATAATAATAATAATAATAATAATAATAATAATAATAATAATAATAATAATAATAATAATAATAATAATAATAATAATAATAACATTAATAATAATAATAAATGCTATATAGCACATTTCTAGAACTCAAAGTCACTTTACACTAAAGGGGAGGTGGTAGTGATACAAACAGACAAACAACACAAACATACAAGGATGGAAGGGGAGGGGCTAAGAGAAGGCAGTGGAGAAGATAAAAAAATCAGTTTTTATGAAATATGACAAAATACCCATTAAATAATGCTGAACAGTATACATACGTTTCCTTTGGTGGTTTTCAGGCCAAACCAAACTCTTCTAAGATCACCAATTCCATAGCCACATTTTCTTATTTTCTTTTTATTCTTTGCTCTGTTCTTGTAAAGCCATATTTATTAAATACATTATTATCATAATAATTTGAATGAATGAATACATCGTTTTTATTTAGAAGAATAGTTGAGTAAAAAGTGTGAGGTTTTTTTAATAAGTATTTCCTCTGATGCCCCATGTTTCTTACATTTTGAATATGCAGTGTTTGAAACATTTATTATGAACCATATATATTATATGTGAAGAAATGCATTAAACAATTTATACTTAATATCATTATTATGTATAGAAAAAGTATAATTTATTCTTTCAGTATGCTGTTAAATTCACAAATCTAAATATATTTGATATAATCTGTCTTTCATTGTGGGATGAGAACAAAATCTATATTCAATTTATACGTTTATTGCTTTGAAAGAAATTGCAATAAATGAATGATATTTAAAAAATCATTAAGCTATACTGGATCTAAAAACATGCTGAACACATTACTATAATTCCTTTTGCATGAATGTGCTATAAAGCATCGCAAATGTTTAAATGTAAATGTACTGTATGAAATGTATAAATTACTGCACTATTCAGTTGCAAATGGTCATATAGACTAGATGGTATTTTCCCTGCAAAATTCCTCAGAATAATCTATAGGCCTATCTGTGGTTTTGGACACAATGAACCAAATTGTCTTTTTATATATATTTATACCATGATTCATGCAGCTTAAGGCAATGCAAGCTTTTCATCCCTGGGATAATCATAATACAATAAACTAAATTATCATATGTATCGACATTGTACATAAGCTTAACAGAAGAAGGGTTTGTACAAGTATTGGCAATAGATTGGTAGTCTTGTCATGTATATTTCTTTTTTTGCCACTATTAATACTGCTGTTTGCACAATAACATATCAGTACTGGGGAAACTATACTCTAAAACTGTAGTTTACAAAACTACTAGCTACTTCACAACAAAAAGTAATTAAACTAAATCTTATATTCCAAAATTTTTTTTTTGTCAAACTAAAACTAATTTGAATAAGTAGTTCAACTACATCCAAACTACATGTCGGAAACAATCTGAGTCTGGAATCATTTAGTTACATGCAGAGCAACTGAACTGACACTGAGTGAAGTGTGGGCGTGTTTGATTTAGGGACCACGGCAGGCAAAACCTCACTTAAACAAGGGTGTGTTTTAAGGAGAGGACATGGAGCAATTGTTGAGGTGGAATACGAAATCATAGGAAAATATAGTTTGTAATTAACTACCCTAAACTACATGACTACTGAAGAAGCTACTGCCATTTGAATGTAGTTAAACTACCACCCAACTATTGAAAATTGAGATTAAACTAGTAATTGAGCTATTCCCCAACATGGCATACAATAGGAATTCAGTATAGCATACTCATTTTAACACCAATCCAGTGCCTTTTGGCAGAGGGTGATATGCTGAACCCACGGGCTCACACATCACGCGATGACCCAGCATGCATTGGGTTTGATTTGACAAGGCATTTCCACAGTATTTTCAAACAAACACGTGGAAAGCGAAGGGCTCAGCCACATTTTCGTCCCCGCCTCCTGGTGAAGATTGCGTGCAGGATCCAGGCAACCAGGGTTTTCGCTGTGCATGCACTTCACTCAGGCAAGATGACCTTCGCCAAACTGGCAGTGATGCAGGGCTTCACTGAGCATGCCCAGTAGCCTCCGCAGCGTTTCGTGACAACACTAATGCAGAGTCACTTCTAATTTAGAATGATCTCAATCTTCTATTGGGCTCTATTTTCAGAGCGCCATCTGAATGGTTTTCTGAGGTGCCTATATCCGCCTGACTCCGCCCTCCTCTTCTTTATGCGCGCCCCCCCCCTTCGACCTCCCCATCCCCATTCGGCCCTGCTCTCCTTTACGTTCCCTCCCCCCTTTCACGTGAGACAAGGGGTGAGGGGCTTTTCCATCCCACTCGACTCCCTCGCATCGTTGTCTCAGAGTGTATTATGTATGCATGCTTTCATTCCTGCTCCCTTCCTGTAGCGTATCCTATAGCCATCTGCTTTAGAGTAGTTTCCTCGTGGAAACGCTGCACGTTTCCCAGATGTACATTACTGACTGTACAGAACACATATATGCTGACCTGGAGGAGACGTCGCCATTTTTAACCCAGTTTCTCAGCTTTGAACCTCTCCACGCGGCATGGCCAGGCGGGAGGCTGAGGCCAGGTTATTCCAAAGACCCAAAAGGAATGTAATTTTTTTATAAATTTAAAAAAATTACTTTTTCCCCCTCCTATTTCCTCCGTTTTTCTCCCATCCCAATGTTAGTCGTTATGCCAATTCCCAATCCCCTTCCTGGTCACCGCGCACCTACCCCCTACGGTCGGTCTGGGAGAGTGGAGGCTATCACATGCTTCCTCCGACACATGTGTAGCCAATCAACCGCTTCTTTTCACCTGGCAGCGCGGACTCTCACTGAGAGGGGGTAGCATGTGGAAGGATCACACTACCCCCCTTAGATCCTTTCCTCGCTGAGCAGGTGCCCCGACAGAACTGTAGGAGTCGCTGTTTACAACGACCAGGACCCACCAACCAGCTTTCCCACCCCTAACACTGCCAATTGTGTTAGTATGAACGACCAGCCAAGCTGGTAGCAATGCCGAGAGCTGGGCTCGAACCCAGCATCTCCTGCACTAGTGGCGAGCGCCTTGCCCACTGCGCCACTTAGCCGCCTGAGGAATGTCAGTTGTACATTTTCAAAGACTTGTAGATAATCAGTGGAGGTTCTGCCAGTCACCAAAGGTCCTTGACCCTTCAGAAAATAGATGGAAATGTAGCTACAATGTAGCTGTATATAGAGTTAAAACTATGTCAATGCATCTGGTTCAACAGACAGACAGACAGACAGACAGACAGACAGACAGACAGACAGACAGACAGACAGACAGACAGACAGACAGACAGACAGACAGACAGACAGACAGACAGACAGACAGACAGACAGACAGACAGACAGACAAGCAGGCAAACAGTCTATTAATCTATTCAATTTATTTTATTATATTCTAGAAACTAATCGTCTTCCAATAAAAAAAAATCCAGCTATATCAGCAGGAATAGGGGGAATCAAGTCCTACATGGAATTTGGGAGTAAATCACAGATGAATGAATGAATAAATGAATGATACCTTGAATTTAAAGTCTACATGGTTCTCTATATGTTATGAGCAAGTTCCACATACGTAACATACAATAAATCAATCACCAACACACAGTCAAAAATAAATACAGCTTATATACAATAGCAAAAAATAAATAAAAAAGTCCAAATACAAGTTGATGTAGAATGGTTATTGATTAAAAATCAAAAGTGTCCAAAAGAGACAAGAGTACTCGGTTTTAGGTCACATTAAGAGATTCCATGATTCTGTTGCATCAATTAAAAAAGGAGTTAAGTGTGGGCTGGTGTTCCAGAGCAGCATGATATAAGGTGGTCATTTACAGAGTAGGGCTTTATAAATATACAGACACCAATGATTATTGCGCCTGTCAGACAGAGATGACCAACCAACCTCATCATAAAGAATACAGTGGTGAGTGCTGTAGCTATCACCCATAATAAACATCAGGGATGAGTGTAAACAGAATGTGTGTATTTATGTGAGGCATGCAGACTGTGGCAACACATTTCCATGAAGGACAATAAAGAATTTATATGAGTGGGCGGGCAGGCAGGCAGGCAGGCAGGCAGGCAGGCAGGCAGGCAGGCAGGCAGGCAGGCAGGCAGGCAGGCAGGCAGGCAGGCAGGCAGGCAGGCAGGCAGGCAGGCAGGCAGGCAGGCAGGCAGGCAGGCAGGCAGGCAGGCAGGCAGGCAGGATGGATGGATGGATGGATGGATGGATGGATGGATGGATGGATGGATGGATGGATGGATGGATGGATGGATGGATGGATGGATGGATGGATGGATGGATGGATGGATGGATGGATGGATGGATGGATGGATGGATGGATGGATGGATGGATGGATGGATGGATGGATGGATGGATGGATGGATGGATGGATGGATGGATGGATGGATGGATGGATGGGTGGGTGGATGGATGGATGGATGGATGGATGGGTTGATGGATGGATGGATGGATGGATGGATGGATGGATGGATGGGTTGATGGATGGACTGCTGGAGCAGACAGGGATGTCTGAACTCCTCCTCAGGAGGATGAGAGGAATGACAGCACAGGGGGTGGAAGGAGGATGGAGAGAGGACAGCAGAGGTTGAAAGACAGAAGTGTATGAAAGATAAAGCCTCCTGAGCTTCAGCACAGCCTGGTGTCTAGCCCCTCTGACCCCATTTACACCTGGTATTAACATTTCATTATCCAGATAAGACGTGCAGATACAGATTGTGTGTTAATTAATACCAGGTGTAAATGGGCTGTCTTTTGCCAAAACCAAACACTGCAACAAAGGGAATCTCAACGACACGATGGACTCAACCCCTCTGCAAGGATTTGCTAAATCATCTTTACATTGGAGGACTTTGTATTATACTGGTTATATAATGTTTTGATACATCCTTTGCGTGACTGGCGAAAACATTGTAGACTTTTTTTTTAATGACGTATGACTTGTTTGACGTCACTACACAGTGAATGCAGAGCAACAACAGCAACAACAAATGCAGGATCTACTTTTCTTGTTTTCTATTATATCTTAATTTAGAAATACATTTTAAATGCTGAGTGATGAAAAGCATGCATTGGATTTTTTTGCAGGTTTATAGTTTAACCGTAATTCTGTTGCTATGGGAACAGTTTGGACTGTATTTCCTGTCAAGAATTGCATTAGCAAACATTCAAAAGGAAATAAACGTGGGTCCTTTCAGAATATTATTGTTGTCACAAAGGTTTCAACTTGAAAACATAAAGATTCTAAATGGACCCATCAAGTTTATTTCCTAGTGCAGTGTTTGTTCATATCAAAGCTAAAAGGAAATATATTATGGGTTCAAGCTCTTCCCTACAACACAATTACACTGAAACTGTCTATTGGCAGAAATGGGAAAACATGAAAAAGCCAAAGCCTAAACATTTAATTTATTATGATTAATATTATTATCATTATTATATATTATTATTGCGTTCAAATTGTTTCTCATGGGTTAATATTATTCAAATAATGGGGGAGGGGTTCTTAAACTATGATGTGTCAAAGCTATGAGTAGAAAACCTGCCTTGATAAAAAAAAGAAAAAAAAACGATTAGCAAAGCATGGAATTTTTCTAGGAACATCCCCTCTACTTTATAACTTACATTTTACAGATTACACCTACCTTTTTTTCCATTGATTGCATTGTATAATAAAACACATAAACAGCCTATAGCCTATACTCTCACATGGGGGCGGAGGAAACACACCCATATAATATGAAGTGCATTTACTTGGGAAAGAAAAAGATCCTGCAAAACACATGAAACGGTATGAAACGGACAATCTTTGCTTTGCACAATGCAAACTAAACAAAATTCATGTTAAACTAAATGAACTGATATTGTAAGATTTTTAAGGCATTCTGTAATTTTTTCAATGGTGTATTTGAAGGAAAAACAAATAAATAAACCCTCTTGCAAAACAAATTGTTCCACATACTGTTCACAACTTATTACATGTTGATAATAGTAATGTTCTCTATTTTTTCCTACCCATGAAGCACCTTATTGTTAGGGTGTGAGTGTTTTTGTACATTTTATTACCGCATTCTATAAGTACTGGGGCTGTTTGAAAGTTGAATGTGCAGGGAAAGTTGGGATAAAGTTTGTCCTTTTTAGGCGGAAAGGATTGGATTATTTTTCTTTGCTTGAATGGTATATGGGCTACACTGAAGTGCTTTCTGTTATGGTTTGTAACCGACCCCAATCGCACAACACAAGACAGGTATGAGAGTAAGCCAAAACAGGGCAAATATTTATTATAGAACAAAAAGCGGCACAGTCCCTTTAAGGGAAAACACAAAAACACTAGAGTCAAGGAAATCTGGAAAATGCGGCACTGTGCCTTTAAGAGGCGAACAGGCTAAGGGACTAAGGCTAAGGGCCAGGGCTAAGGACCAGGGCTAAGTGTCAGGGCCAGGACCAGGGGCACTGGAGAGGGGGACAGGGACAGAGGCCCGGAGAGGCGGGCTGGAGACAGGGACAGAGAACAGGGTTAAGGCCTTGGACAGGGCGAGGGCCAGAGCTGCTTACAGGGATGAGGACAGGGTTCAGACGGCGGAGGCCTGGCACGGGGACAGGGGCCCGACAGCGGGGGCCTGGCACGGGGACTGTTATGGTTTGTAACCGACCCCAATCGCACAACACAAGATAGGTATGAGAGTAAGCCAAAACAGGGCAAATATTTATTATAGAACAAAAAGCGGCACAGTCCCTTTAAGGGAAAACACGAAAACACTAGAGTCAAGGAATTATGGAAAATGCGGCACTGTGCCTTTAAGAGGCGAACAGGCTAAGGGACTAAGGCTAAGGGACAGGGCCAGGGCTAAATGTCAAGGACCAGGACCAGGGGCACTGGAGAGGGGGACAGGGACAGAGGCCCGGAGAGGCGGGCTGGAGACAGGGACAGAGAACAGGGTTAAGGCCTTGGACAGGGCGAGGGCCAGAGCTGCTTACAGGGATGAGGACAGGGTTCCGACGGCGGGGGCCTGGCACGGGGACAGGGGCCCGACAGCGGGGGCCTGGCACGGGGATCCTCCTCCTCCTCTTCGGATGCTGCAGACGGGCAGCGCAGAACAAAGGGGGTCCCAGGGGACCGGGATGGGAACACGCCGTCCTCCCGTGGAATACTAGGGAGCGACGACGAGCCTGGGTCCAAGGGGAACGGGATGGGCACACGCCGTCCTCCCGTGGAATACTAGGGAGCGACGATGAGCCTCACCCCCAGGAACGAGGATCACGAAGAGACGCCTTCCTCCCGTGGAATCGGGAGCGATGACGAGCCGGCTTGACGTCTGGAGTGGGAACACTGGAAAACCTCCCGTAGAGAATTAGAGAGCGAAGACGGTGTCCCACTCCAGGCAAACGGCGACAGGTGGTGATGGCTGGCACGTCGTCTCACGCCGGAGACGCGGCAGGTGATGGTAACGTACAGGATGGTAACGTACAGAACTCCATGAACACAGATACAGATACAGAACGAACACAGAGTCCAGAACACAGAATCCAGAACACAGAACGACCCGACAAGGACTGGAGGGGAGTCTGCAACCTATGTACTCTCCCGAGGTGATTGCAAACTCCCAACAGGTGCGTGAAGGTAGAGGATCAAGGATGTCCAAGGGTGGGGGCTGGTGAAGAGTAGAGGAGAGTAAATCATCGCAAGGGTGGGGGCTGGTGAAGAGTAGAGGAGAGTAGACAGGGAAAACACAGGAAAAAGGTCCAGGGACAGGCGAATCCTCACACTTACATTCATATATAAACAAGATCCACGCACTATTTTTTATTTTCTTCTTTACTTAAGGAAACTGCAGACAAACGTGTTTCAAACTCTGCACACTCAACTATGGAATTGCGACTGTTATGAATCGCAACCAAATACCTTTAAATAATGTCTGATCGAAGCATACTTAAATTACAAGATTTTAGGGAATATTTGAAACTTCTGGCCTAATAACGCTATCGAGGATCTGCCATTTTGCATTTATGACACACCAACCGAAGTGAACATAGACTTGGTCTGAATGGCTAAAGCTTTTAACAACATGTTTTTGTAAAAATAATAATAATAAAATTAAATAAAAACACAGAATAAAACATCTTTGCAGTTTATAGGAAGTGTCTATACCTGGAAATAGCTAAAGTGCGTGATCCACCCGGGACAGAAGATGGATACTATACTACAACAATGCATATTTTAGGTTTACAGAGGAGGCTTACAGAGGAGAAACCACGTGATCTACGGCTATAGAAAATCAAATGATGATGGACTTCCGGTTTTAGCACAACATGTAGTGCACGCATTTTGCAATTGCTCCGCTCCCACCAACGCTAATTTAGTTTAAAAACATTATTTGGACAGTAAAGAAAGAGAATAGACCACATCGTATGTATTGTTAAGACCCTCTACTAACCATATCAAAAGACAAAATGGTTAGAGGTAGAAAGACGACAGAGAAAATAACTACGGCAACTTCAACGGCGCAGGACGTAACAAAACGAGGAAGACACGTCCTAACCGTCGCTGGTTCTGAGCCGACGGCGACAAGCTCCGAGGAGGAGAAGGAAGAGGACAATTTACCGGGATCATCGATTACGGTCCCCGAAAGAGAGTTAATAGAGACCAACATAACAGAAGGTACAGAATCAAGCTCCGTGAAAGCGAGAGCAGCCAGATATATGGATTCCAACGTCACTGCATCTATCTATCATCTATCTATGCCACCAACTGAAGAAAGCAGTACTACCACTCCACTCGACTTCAACACCACCACTCCACCCGACTTCAACTCTCTGACTATCCTGATAAAAGAACTGATGGTCGCTGATAAAGAACAGATGGTAGCTTTCAAAGCACACGTTGAACACATCGATACTAAATTCGAACAGGTTATGAGAGCGATCGCCGATCAGTCCTTGCGAATCACGACAGTGGAGAACACGGTGAAAGAAATTACACATGCAGTCAAGGCGAACGAAGGTAGCATGACAGAGATGGGAGAAGATATGGAAAAAGTGAAAGAAGAACTCCGGAGAGAAATAAAAGAGCTTAAAAAAGAAGCGATGGAGAGGCAACTAGAAACCCAACGTTACCACAGGCGGAATGAAGCAGTGAACTGCGAAGATACCAACTTTCCAATAGTGTTATCAACGATTTTGGATAACACCGATCCAAACAAAGTGCCAGAAGTGGAACAAGTTTACAGAATCGGTTCCCAGGGGCAAAGTATCAACGGGCCGAGAGTCATCATTGTCACTCTGCGGAAAACTACAACAAGGGATGACATCATCAAATATGCTCGCAACCAACGTGGGAAGCTGAAGTATGGTGATAAACCAATATTTATCTACGAAGATTTGAGCAAAGAGGCCATCATCCGACGTCTACCATACAAAGATGTGATGCAAAAGCTGTACAAAGCCGGCTACAAGCCAAGGCTATCATATCCGGCGCTGTTATCATTCTTGGGCAATAACGGCCGCAGGTCAGGTCCATATACACCTAGTGAAGCTGAGGATTTCATGAATCAAAATGGAGCAAATAACCCAAAGCATGACGAAAATGCCGGAAACAGTTAAGCCTCTCTCTCAATATATACCAGTGTTGGAATGACTTTATTGTGTTCATCAATAAAGTCATTCCACCAGTGTTGGAATGACTTTGTTGTGTTCATCAAAGTAGCAAACGATATGCAAGCCGTCTATAACAAAGTGTACTGTGTATAATACGATTCATAATACATTATAATTTCAGTCTCTGGTCTCTGAGGGGACAAATAAATATCATTGCAAAAAGATCTATCTGGAATATTCTGGGTTTATCGCTCAAATGCCCTGGGTCTCTTAGATCATTCTGGCACTAGTATATTCTACAACCTTCTAGAATATAAGGCACCATGACAACGAAGCATACAACTCTAACAATAACATTCGGTGTGTATACACATAGCAGATAATAAATTAAATGAAGTTCAATCAGTCCTTAATAATACTTTAAAAATTAACCACACATAAACGTATGAACACAGCAAGGTTATTCTAACAATTTAAGTAATCACTCCATTAAAGGCACATTGAAGCGCTAAAAGGCGCTGCTTTTCTATCTTATCTAATCAGTTAAATCGGTTCTAGTGGCTTCTCCACGTTGATAATTATTTATCTCTTATTCCTTATCTATATCTTTCCATTGATTTTTATTTAATTTAATTTTTTCTTCTCATTACTATTTTTTAAATATATTTTAACTTACATTGTTCTTTTCCAATGTTCTTCACATTAAGGTGTCAATATTACTCTATATTTTTTAAATATATTTTAACTTACATTATTCTTTTCCAATGTTCTTCACATTAAGGTGTCAATATTGCTCTACAATCTTTTCCTTTTTTTCCCCCACACGTTAGTGGAGGGTTCAAAGGAATATGTCGATAAAAGTTTATTCTCTTTTTTTATTTTATTTTTTATTTTTATTTTTATGTTATTTATCACAATACTTCATTACAGTAAGGGAAGGTGCATGACCAAAAGCGACATTCTATTGCAATAGAATGGAAATGTTAGATCCTATGGCAATTAGCATAGGAAAATTAGGATTACAATGCTCAGTTTGGGCAATCCGGTGGACCATGGGAGAAAGTCAATCGCGGAGGATGTGTTCTTGGAACACAGGCATGTTCGACTTTCTGGGTGAGGGGAAAATAGGGGATTTTTATTTGTATATATATATGTTTTTAAGCTCAGCTCTCAACGGGACCTCATTAATTGGATGTACATCTATTGTAGCTTCATACTCCAGAAGCATTACCAAAAACTACACGAAAACATGCATAGACTATGGCTAGTTTGAATATAATGGTATGGAACACCGGTGGGATAAACAAACAACACAAGCGCAAAAGCGTGCTCACACTGATGAAAAAAGAACATGTGGACGTGGCTCTATTAAGCGAAACGCACATTTTAGAGGGAGACATAAATACGTTAGCGGATAACATATACCATAATATTAGTCACTCTTCTTTTGCTACAAGAACTAGAGGGGTAGCCATAGTCGTCAGACGCAAATTAAATATCGAATTGAAAGGGGTATGGTCAGATGCTGAGGGGCGCATAACTATAGCTAGGATTATACACAATAACAGGAAAATTGCATTGGCAGCGGTATATGCCCCGAATTTGTACGAAGTGGGTTTCTTCACTTCACTAACAGGAGAAATGTTAAACCATCCCGAGTACTCATATATAATAGGTGCGGATTTTAATGCCATTTGGAACCCAAGGATGGACAAAACTTACCTTTCCTTCTCCAGCGAACAAAAGAATTCATCTAAAGCATTAAAAGATTGGTCGAAATCAACAGGAGTAACTGATTTATGGCGTTCACTTAACCCCATGACCCGCAAGTACTCCTGTCGTTCGGCGAGACACAACACACTATCCAGAATTGATTACGTCTTTGCATCCCCGAGAATATTTGATAAATATGAAGTGGAAATGACACCCAATGCGCTATCAGATCACTGCTACTTAATCCTGAAAGCAACATTTGGTACACTATCTGCCCGGGCCCCAAGATGGCGTTTTAATTCGATGCTGCTTAACAACAAGGAATTCATTACACAAATTAAAGAAGCTCTCACAGTATTCCTACGGGATAATGCTAACTCGGTGCAAGATCCCAGAATATTATGGATGTCGGTAAAGAATATGATCAAGGATTTCTCGGATAGATTTACCTCCATATTGCGCAAAAATCAAAACACAAAACTGTCTGAAATGGAAACGCTTTACTCAACGCTTTTTAATTCTTTAAAATACAACAACTCTACTAGACTAGATAACCAAGTTAACATTCTAAAGACAGAGATCAAAGCAATGTACAGACAAAAATCGGAATTGCAAATACGCAGCACAAGACAACAGCAGTACTTCCAAGGTTCTAAACCTAGTCACCTATTAGCCATGCGACTAAGAATTAATGCAAAATTTGCAGATATAACTGCCATTAGGAAACAACAAGCTCTAGTAACAGAACCCAAAATAATAAACGATACATTCAAAGAATTCTACTCCGATTTATATAACTCAGAAACGACCTTTGATCAAGACAAATTAGACACATATCTTAATCAAATTACTCTCCCTAAACTTACGGAGGAAGACGCTAAACAGTTAGAAGTACCGATCACATTAGAAGAACTCAAGAAGGCCATATCCGGAATGAAAAACGGCAAAGCTCCGGGAATTGACGGTATCCCATCAGAAATGTACATTTCTTGCTGGGACATATTTGGACCCTTATTACTAAATATGATCTTATACTCAGTCAAAGAGGGAAGCTTCATTGAACACCAAAATACCACACTCATTTCAGTTCTTCACAAAAAAGACAAAGACCCCACTGAGTGCGGTAGTTACCGTCCTTTAAGCCTCCTCGGAACCGATGTCAAACTGTACTCTAAGATATTAGCCATCAGATTGCAAAAGCATATGACGTCTTTAGTTCATCCGGACCAAACAGGCTTCATAAAAGGTCGCCTGATCAATGATAACATAAGGCGAATACTGCACGTACTAGATACAGACAAAGAGGACATCACACCTAAGGCGATACTATCCCTGGATGCTATGAAAGCATTTGACAGGTTGGAATGGTCGTTTCTATGGGCAGTATTGGAAAGGATGGGGTTAGGAAAAGGTTTCATTGATATGATTAAAGTACTATACAAGGACCCATCGGCCAGGATTACAACAGGCACATTCATCTCCGATATCTTTCCGGTATCACGCTCAGCCAGACAAGGTTGCCCTCTTAGTCCCGGACTATTCGATCTATCATTAGAACCTTTAGCACAATTTATAAGACAATCCCAACACATAGAACCAATAGTAATCAAGGGCACACATCATAAAATTAGTTTATATGCGGACGACGTAATATTGTTCATGCAAAACCCCAACAACACATTGCCGCTTATACTCAAGTTGATAGAGAACTTTGGTGATTTATCGGGATTTAAAATAAATTGGCCTAAGTCGGCTTTTCTTCCTCTTAACACCAGTGCAAAAAAAGAGACAACCCTCCCAGGTGCGATACCCATGGTCAAACATTTCAGATGCTTGGGTGTGGAAATATTTCCCACCATAAGACAAACGGTGAAGCACAATTACACAAAAATACAGAACAAAATCAAAGACGACCTGGACAGGTGGGCAAAACTTAAAAACTCAGTACAGGCAAGGGTATCAATAGTTAAGATGGATGTATTACCAAGAATCAATTTCTTCAGCTCAATGCTTCCGTTACCTCCTCCAGAGGGCTACTGGAAAAGATTACAAACCTCCACATACAAATTTATTTGGAATAACAAACCACCTCGCATAAAAAGATCCACCGCACAGAGAAATAAAGCAGACGGTGGCATGGCAGTCCCAGATTTTTTACAATATTTTAATGCCTTCACATTAAGACCATTGAAGAAGATATGGTTTGACCCCGAGGCTTTGGTATCTTGGAGAAAATTAGAAGAAAACATAGTAGCCCCACAGAGATTGAAAGACATAGCATACACTAAACTTTCAATCAAGCATTGTGAGCGAGAATTTGGCCCAATAATTACCCATGCAATCAGGACATGGCGGGAAACACAAAGGAAATTTCCTAACCCTCAAGTATGGCATAATCACACTCCCATATTCAATAACAATGCTCTCTTAATGGGAAAACGACCTATAAGATTCCCTATATGGGAAGAGAAAGGCATACACTCATTAGGGGATATTTTTAATAACAAGGGCCTCTGTAGTTATGTCGAAATATGCATAAAGTTTAACCTCACCGAGTCCACATGGCTTTTTTACATACAGTTACGACTTTGTATGAGATCTCACGGTGTTCCATTACTCATACCAATTGAACACCACAGATACCACACATTTTTCTATGAAAGAGATACATTGGGAGGTTTTGTATCAGGTTTTTATTATCAATTACTAACGTCCTCGTATGAAACCCTTCAACTAGACAATGTCTGGAGGAGGGATATACCAGACCTGGAAAATGACTTTGATTGGCAAGGAGCCTGGGCAAATGTCCGACTTACATCAAGGAACCCGGATCATCAACAAATCAATAAGGAACCCGGATCATCAACAAATCAATCTGAACTATATTCACAGGACATACTTGACTCCTATAAGGCTGTGCAAAATGGGGCTTATACAAGACTCCAAATGCTCCCAATGTACAAATGGGGACGAAGGAACATTTATGCACATGTATTGGGACTGCCCACCAGTTAAGGCATTCTGGAAAGATGTGTCCCAACAATTATCAATACTCGTATTTTGGAATATACCTGTACACCCCGCGGTATTGCTATTGAATGATGTTTTTGAGTTTGCAGTGAATCCACAACTAAAAAGATTGGTTTTATCGGGTATCACAGTAGCTAAAAAACTGATCGCATCACGTTGGTTTCAACCGGAAAAAATGTGCCGGAAAGTGTGGTTTCTTACATATCTCGATGTGATATATCAAGAAATATCTACAGCAAGAATTCTGGGGCTCAATGAATCCAAAATGTCAATGTGGTTAGAAGTGGTGGAGAGAATAAAAGCTAGCCTATAATGGTAGTGTCTGGTTAGGAGTGAGGGATAATGGAGGTACTATCCAAGAGGGGGTCCGGGAGGGGGGGGTTTGAGCTGGAGCATATGTGTGTAGGGTTTTAGAAAATAGGTATTAGGGGTATATTATATACTAACATTTATATAATTGTAACTTCGCTGGATATACACTGTATACGGTTAAAATGTTATTATTGACTATTTTTGTTTTATCCTGTTTCTGTACTTGCATATATTTTAACCACCTTTACTGAAAGTTTCATTATACAATGTGTGTTGAGTACTGACTTTTAATAAGTTTTGTTTTGCAATAATAAAAAAAAAAAAAAAAAAAAAAAATCAAATGATAATTTTTAACTCACTATTATTTATATAATCATATCATAGGCCTACATGGTGATTATGGGCCTTACAACCATTCAATGTAAAATATATTGCAGGGCAGAGGTCTTGCCTTTTTAATTTACTTGAATTTAGTTATTTGCATTAAATCAAATTTAAAAAGATTCTTGGGAAAAACTGATTTTTAAAGATTTTGAACCGCAGCCACTTCCAATGTTGAACCAGCCACTTCCAATGTTGAACCAGCCAGTTCCAATGTTGAACCAGCCACTTCCAATGTTGAACCAGCCACTTTCAATGTTGAACCAGCCACTTCCAGACAAGCTGGATGTAGCCAATCACTTAAACACTTTCTTCACAAACATAGCCACAACACTGGTAAACAAACTACCCTCCCACTCAGGGCAGTATGGGGTAGAACACATAGTAGCATACTACAAGAACCTAGGCGTCCACAAAGACGACTTCAAACTGGAAATGGTAACTACAGATGAGGTACTCAAAAAACTGAGCGCCCTCCAACCTAACAAGGCCACTGGCCATGACAACATCCCCTCCAAATTCCTCAGAGACTCAGCAGCCACCATCACCCCAGTCATCACACACATAATAAACCTCTCCATAAAACAGGAACACGTCCCCAAGGACTTCAAAATTGCGAGAGTAACACCCCTGCACAAAAAGGGCAGCAAATTAGACCCAGGCAACTACCGCCCTGTTTCTACCCTTACATCCATCTCGAAAGTCATGGAAAAAATAGTATACGAACAGATCGAAAAGTACCTCACGGAAAAAAATCGAATCTACGAATTCCAATCTGGCTTCAGAACATCCCACTCCACTGACACATGCCTTCTCTATTTGAACGACCACATCAAACAAGAGGTGGACGCGGGCAAATACTGCGGCATGGTCATGCTGGACCTACAAAAGGCCTTCGACACTGTCAATCACACCATTCTGATTGACAAGCTAAAAGCAATTGGTTTTGATAGTCTATCAGTGAGCTGTATACAATCCTACCTGGAGGGGAGAGAACAGATGGTGGAGGTAAACGGTACCCTATCCCCCCCCCTCACAGTGAGCTGTGGTGTTCCACAAGGAAGCATACTAGGACCGCTATTATTCCTAATTTATGCAAATGACATGTCGTCAGCTTGTGACTGCAACTTGTTCCTGTTTGCGGACGACTCAGCCCTGCTGGTCTCTGACAAGAATAAGTTACATGTTGAAAAAGCCCTCAGCTCTGAACTAGGCAAAATCTGCATATGGCTCGCCGACAACAAACTATCATTACACATGGGCAAAACAGAGTCCATTCTCTTCGGTTCAAATAACAAACTCAGCAAGACCGACGGCTTCTCGGTTACAGTGGGTGACAATATTGTCACAAGGAAAGATGAAATTACCTACCTGGGTTCCATCCTAGAGGCTAATCTTTCCTGTAACAAGATGGCATCCAATGTAATAAAAAAAAGTCAACCAACGAACTCGATTCTTGTACCGGATCTCCTCCCTGGTAAACAAGCATACCCTGAAGACTCTGGCAGGAGCACTCATTCAAGGGTACTACGACTATGCTTGCACCTCATGGTACCAAAGCACCTCAAAGGCACTAAAAAACAAATTACAAACATCTCAAAACAAGCTAGTCAGACTACTGCTTGACCTGACTCCTAGAACCCACCTCACCCCTGCCCACTTTGACAACCTAGGATGGCTTAGAGTAGACGAAAGAGTACAGCAACTTGCAATGGGCCTGGTCTACAAGATACACTACGTGACCAAGGTACCCATGTACATGTCAAAATACTTCCCAAAGGTCAGTGAATACCACGATCACAACACCAGAGGGAGCTCCACAAATCATGTTAAACCCAGATTCGGCTCAAACAAGGGACTAAACACGTTTCGCAATTATGCCACATCAATGTGGAACGCCCTACCCAAAGCTGTAAAGGAATGTGAATCACACAAGCCACACTTCAGACAGGCCGCTGTCCAAGTCCCTCCCCGTCCTAAGAGGGAAGAGAAAAAGAAATGTCAAACACAGTTTTCAATGGTGATTTACCAGACATACAGCGGAGCCGGCACAAATTCCCATCCGGGCTGCAGCCGACATGAGCATGGAACTCCCGATAATGAAGATCCTATGCCCACATTTCCTCGTTAGGGTGTACTTCCACATTTATGTGAAAGATGGGGCCTGCACGGGACAGAGAAGCATCCGCTCGTCCAGAGAAACCCAAGTTTTAACCAGGACTCGGTCGCGGCCCACTAGGTTGACCATCATGGGCGTCAGACCAAGATCCTCCGTCCGCCGCTTAAGAAGCCGAGCAGAGGACCCCAGTCCGGAGTCGGCGTTCGTAAAATTGTCAGCTAACCCCCATAGCATAAACAGACAACCAGTGCTTGCAAGCAAAACAGTACTTACCCCACCCGGAAGCAACCGCTTTCTCACAACAGCCGGTGCTTCCCACAGTCCAGCTGTATGACCGGAGGGCCAATACCCATCCAGCCGCAGCAAGGAGGACTGCAGTTGGGGAGTATGTCAGCGGCGCGAGCCCCTAATACGAAAAAGCCGGTGGAGGTCAGAATGATCATCATCTTCCAGACACTCCAGTGACGAAGACAATATTGCCGTATTTTCTCAAAAATAGTGAGAGAGAAAATAAAGATATAATGTCAACGTATCTCCTTGTTCGTCTGTTTTACTTTCCTCAGACTAAATATTTTCTCCACGTCAAGTGGGGTATATAACAGGCACTATCTTTGTGGATGAAATTTGAGAAGGAGATGAGTGTGTGGCCCCACCCCTGCTTATGTAGGTAGCGGATGGGGGTGTGGTCAGACGGATGTCGGTATGTAAAGGTACATTGTGAAGTTTTTATTCAGTGCACGTCACTGGAGCGAGTTGAGTGCAGACTGACGCTGAGCGGAGGCCAGAATGAAATAGAACTGGATTATTTAGCAAAAAAAATAATAATAATAAATAACATGTCGGAAACTTTTCCACATCTAATTGATTATCCTCAATTGAGTGTAATTAGAGAAGGGCCCTCAGGCTGTAATTCAGAGTTGAGGTAAATCTGTGTAGCGGTGATGGAAAAAAACAGATTTCACATTTCCCCCCTATATCATCTTCACCCTCTGAGACTCACAGGGAAACGGTGCCACCCGGCCCACATTAGTGTCTTTCAGAGGCTGTAGCACACTACATTTTTAAGTGGTATCATATGAAACTATGCCTAACGTATCCATTGGTACCAACCCTGCCATGCTATCTTGTTGGGAAGGGAGTTAGATAATGCTCCAAAGCTAGGTTATACTTGGTGAGGGAAAAAACCACCATGGCCATTTTCAAAGGGCTCCATAGATGTCCCTAGATACCAAGGATATGCAAATGGTCTTGTAGAAGTGGAGCAATATTCCATTTACCTAGGTATATATTTTAGGCGAAAATATTCCACGGGTGGAACAGGTTTCAAAGGGCTCCATTGACCTCTCACCTCAAGATATCTGAATGTAAATGGGTTCTATGGGTCCCCCCTTTATAAACATCCCGACTTTATGCTAATCCCATGCAGTTTTGGGCAAGAACCATGCCGTTTCGGGACCGGATCCGGTCCCAAAATGGCATCTGGTCATAAATCAATATTCTTCAGCGTGATGCAAAAAAAATGCGATTTTAAAATCCAACGTATTCAAGTATTAACATCACTAACATGTCACAAAAGCATGTAGAATGTATATTATCATCAATATGTTAGTTTAGCAATAGGTTAAAAGTGCCATTAGATAGTTTTAACTTCTCGATTTGCTGAAGTCTATTGCAAGACTTTGGAAAATTTTAACCATGGGAATTGTAGTTTTTCTGTGGCCATTTTGTCGAGGGCATGCATAGCTGTGGATCAGCGTTTGCATTTTTGCGAACTACACTTCCTGGCAGATTCTGTGGGGGTTCAAAGTTCAGCGTTCTGAATGAATTATATCAATAACTCTTATTATTCGGGATAATAAGCCACAAAAGGTAACGTTTTTGACAAATATTGAAACGCAGTTAGTTTCTCCTCCCTATTGTTAGCATGTAGCAACAATTAGATCTGAAATTAGTTTCAAAATGGTTGCACTATGGTGAAAATAAAAGAATACAGTAAATTACAGTAGATATCATTATCTGTTCTTATGCACGCCTGGTGATACTAAATCCAAATTGAACTTGGGCATTTGAAAGATAATATATGTATATATATATATAAATGTGCGAATTGGCTATAATAAGGTAATTTATAAGCATCATATTCTATATTCTATAATAATATTTCAAATTGCATTGGTCCGGATGGGAGAATTCAGTACTGTATCTACAGAACCTTCGGTTTAATCATCTTCCCTTTATTAGTTTCCTTAGATTTTCTTTTACACATGATCTCAAGAAGGTACTGCACGAGATCAGGGCAGTTTTTAAAGTTTGGTCATTATTATCACGGTGTTATTCACTGTCAAAGATGCAAAGAAAAATCATAATTCATATTCTCCTTTGTTTCATCACAATTTAAGCAAGCCTAGTAATAGACACAATATTTCTGACACTGTGAATACATTCCCTGAGGTCCATAGATGTCCCTAGATACCAAGAATATGCAAATGGACCTTGTAGAAGTGGAGCAATATTCCATTTACCTAGGTATATATTTTAGGCGAAAATATTCCACGGTTGGAACAGGTTTCAAAGGGCTCCATTGACCTCTCACCTCAAGATATCTGAATGTAAATGGGTTCTATGGGTCTCCCCTTTATAAACATCCCGACTTTATGCTAATCCCATGCAGTTTTGGGCAAGAACCATGCCGTTTTTAAGCATAAAGTACAAATGTATTCTTTTTGCCTACTGTATTCTAGACATTTTGTATTTGTGCATATGGCGTCCCTAAACAGTCTTGGAATTGCATACATTTGATCTGACTGGAGAGCTGAGACCCCTGTGCATCCAATGAGCCTAGTATTCATGTGTGATGATGTTATTCTCTATTAGGGATGCTCGATATTGGCTTTTTTACCGATATCGATATACCGATATTGTCCAACTCTTAATTTTCTGATACCGATATCAACCGATATCAACCGATACAGATATATGCAGGGTTTCCCCCCCCAAAAAACGGAATAATTTCAGGTAATTAACATTACATATCTCTTGTTGTGGAATTAACACAACATTATGCATACTTAGTTTTGACAATAAATAAAATCTGAATTTGTTCTTACTTCTTTGCCTGGGTAAATAAAAGTTATAGAAATGTTTTTTTTTTTTTTTTTTTGAAAACCGATTCCGATATTTTCCGATATCACATTTTAATGCCGATATCGGCCGATAATATCGGTAGGCCGATAATATCGGACATCCCTATTCTCTATAGCAGGGGTTCCCAAACTTTTTCAGCTCGATGTGTTTGGTGTTTCCCCGGGACCCAAACTTACAAAAATACATCATGAATTGCCATAACATACATTTATAGGTCGGCCGGGTAGTGCAGCGGAATAAGCGTCTGTCTACCACCACAGAGACAGTGGGATTGAATCCAGCTGTGGTGCTTCCGGGTTGGCCGACCGTCCATACTAACACAATTGGCAGTGTTAGCGGGTGGGAAACCCGGCGAGGGTGGGTCCTGGTCGTTGTAAACAGCGACTCCTACAGTTCGGTCGGGGCGCCTGCACAGCAAGGGAAGGATCTAGGAGAGGTAGTGTGACCTTCCACACATTACACTCTCCCAGTAAGAGTCCGCGCTGCCAGGTGAAAAGAAGCGGTGGGCTGGGTACACATGTGTCGGAGGAAGCATGTGATCGTCTCCGCCCTCCCGGACCGATGGTAGGGGGTAGAGTGCGCAACGACCAGGAAGGGGATTGGGAATTGGCATGACAACTAACATTGGGATGGGAGAAAAAACGGAAAAAGAAGGGGGGAAAAGATAAAAAAAACATACATTTATAAACTACTGATAAAGAACACAACAAACCATGAATTTCAAATGTATATGAAATGTATTTATTTAATTATAAAAGTACATCACAGCAATAATCAGAGTGTAATGTTAAGTTGCTCACCACCTCATAACATATGTACATACAATTTTGTAACACTTTTAAAAACAAACTAATCTCCTTTCTATTTCTCACCCCTTTTTCAACTCTCCATTTCTTACCCCCTCCCTCCGTCCCTCAACCTTAAACCCCAACATTGAGCAACATTCTGATTAATTTCTACTGACTTATTTAAAAATTCTACTGACCTGACATGCTAGAAGGGGTATAATATTTCATCTATGGCACAATGAAATCTAATGAGAGGTTTGGGGCTGGTTGAAGTTGCAGATCTATTCTGGGCTTGGTTTTTGAAAGTGCTATTATGAGGTCATGCTGAGCATTTAGTCTGTTTCTGTATTTGTTTTTCAGGTATGCTAGATCAGAAAACCCAGATTCACATAAGTATGTGGTGCCAAACTGAATCAACACATCTACAGCTTAATTTTTTTTTTTTTTTTTTTTACTTTTTTTTTTTTTTTAATTGGCGACCCAATAAAAACGGGTCCCAGAGTTTGGGAACACTGCTCTATAGGATCCATTTCCTTGTAGTGAGATCTTAAAAAAAATATATTTTATTTGATCTCACTGTATGACCTATTGTGATCTATAGGGCATTCAGAAAATATATGGCTCCCCTATAGGTTTCCGAGCCATTTTCAGAACAGAAGTGCTCATAGAAAAATGCAATTTAATTTTAATTTTTTTTATTATTATCTTTTTCCCCCTCCTTCTTTTTCCGATTTTTCTCCCATCCCACTGTTAGTCGTTATGCCAATTCCCAACCCCCTTCCTGGTTGTTGCGCACTTTCCCCCACTGTTGGTCCGAGAGGCCGGAGACTGTCACATGCTTTCCTCCGACGCATATGCAGCCAGCCGGCAGCCAGCCTGGCCGCGCAGATTCTCACTGGGAGAGTGTAACGTGTGGGAGGCCGCACTACCTCTCACCAGATCCTACCTTCGCTGAGCAGGCGCCTCGACCGAACTGTAGGGGTCGCTGTCCACAACGCCCCCTCCCCCTAACTCAGCCAAACGAGTTAGTATAGTGATCAGCCCGAGCCAAGGCAATGCTGACTCTCTGGGAGTCGAATATCAGCCCCAGGCTGGTGTCGTCAAGCATCTGCGCCAACTCACAGTACGCATTGGCATTTCGTTGTTCATCCAGGGCTCGCTGTTCCGCTGTTAGTTCTCCGGTGGGGGCTCCCAGGATTGTCTCCTTCAGTCCCACACGGTGCATGCAGCACAGCATGTGCTCTTCCCAGAGTTCGTAGTTCTCTGCTTTCCCAGTGAATGTTGGCCACTTGTCTCTTCTTTGGCCTTCCATCTCTTCGTTAATGGTATGCTTAGCCTTTTACTCTGGTCGGCCTAGCGACTAGCTACGCGGTGCTATCCTAGCCTATAACTCAGCTAATCTTACTACAGTACCTCCACTCATTTTTCGCCCCGGTGTTATCTGGGCCCATAACCTGTTAACAGAACACGCTTTGGGGCAACAATAATGTGGTCAAGAGGTATGGATTCTCTATTGTGCCCGAACTGGCTTGACTTCTTTATTCACATATAAGCAGTAGATGTACAGAGCTCTGCTCTCTTTGAGAGCCGTTGGAGTAGAGAAAGAAATGAGAGGGGGCGACCTCTTATAATAGTTCGTAGCTATACTCCGGTAGCTACGCCTAGAGCGCCCTCCGGTGGAGACAGATATATATGCATAGGTAACCTGTTACAGGTGCAAACAATTATACACAGTTAGACAGTCACTAACATCCCCACACAGAGTCCCTTAATTCAACACACCCAAAACTTTTTATTTACATTTATTTTATATTTGGTAGAATAACATGTTAGCATTTAGCATGCATGTTAGTGGAAGTCAATGGGAGGCAAGAAGCATTCTAAATTCTGTAGCTATATTCATGCTTCATATCCTCCATAGACCCTTTTCACAGTGGCCATTTTGACATAGCACGGTAAATACAGTGGTAGCTATTAACATTAATTATGGTTACCTTCCAAATATGTTCCGGCCCTAGATCTGGTACCCCTAAATGGAATGGAAGTAATATAATAATATTATTAATTAGTAACTAGCATAATTAACCTGTTCCACTCGACAGGGTCGGTACCGACCCCTTTTGACCTTATTAAATTATTATTATATTTTTATGAAGATGGAAAAAAATTGTGATTTTAAAATCAACCGTTTTCAAGTATTATTATCACTACTATGTCACAAATACATGTAGAATGTAAAACGTTAGGTTGGCAATAGTTTAGCAATAGGTTAAAAGTGAGTTTATAGGCGGTTAGGTGGCCGAGCGGAGATTGCGTTCGTCACCAGCCCCGGAGCTGAGCTGGATTTGCCTGTTCGAATCCAGCTCACAGCTCCGGGGTTGTCACCAGCTTGGCTGGCCGTCTGCACTGATACAATTGGCTGTATCAGAGGGTGGGAGAAGCTGGCGGGGTGGGTCCGGGTCGTTGTAAACAGCGACTCCTACAGTTCGGTCGGGGCGCCTGCTAAGCGCGGATTGGACGTGAGGGGGATAGTGTGGTCCTCCCACACGCTACGCCCTCTCAATGAGAATCCGCGCTGCCAGGTGAAAAGAAGCGGTGATTGGCTGGACGTGTGTCGGAGGAAGCACGTGGTAGCCTCCACTCTCCCAGATGATCTGACTGTGGGGGGTAAGTGCGCAGCGACCAGGAAGGGACTGGGAATTGGCATACGACTAACATTGGGATGGGAGAAAATCGGCAGAAAATGGAGGGGGAAAAAGACCAACAATAAAAAAAAAAAAAAAAAAAAAAAAGGCGAGTTTATATCATTTTAAGTTTTTTATGTGAAATCGTTTTTTTGACCCGGAACCGGATATGGAAATGTTGACCCATCGGAATTGGAATCTTTTTGCGGCCATTTTGAAGAGGACCTCGCTAGCTATCTGCCAGCGTTGGAATTTCTCCAATCTACACTTCCTGTGGTCCGCTATGGTGGTTCAAAGTTCAGCGTTCTGAATGAATCATATCAATAATTGTTATGATTCGCGATAATAAGCTACAAAAGATAACGTTTTTGACAAATATTGAAACGCAGTCAGTTTCTCCACACTATTGTTAACATGTAAGAAGAATTAGATCTGAAATTAGTTTCAATATGGTTACACTGTGGGGGAAATAAAATATTACAGTCGATTACAGTAAATATCAGTATCTGTTATTATGCAAGCCTGGTGATACTATATCCAAATTGAACTCGGCCATTTGAAAGATACTATATGTATATATATATAAATGTGCGAATTGGCTATAATAAGGTAATGTATAAGCATATATTCTATATTCTATAATAATATTTCAAATTGCATTGGTCCGGATGGGAGAATTCAGTACTGTATATACAGAACCTTCAATTTGATCATCTTCCCTTTATTAATTTCCTTAGATCTTTTGTACACATGATCTCAAGAGGGTACTGAATGAGCTCAGTGGCAGTTTTTTTAAGTTTGGTCATTATTATCATGGTTTTATTCACTGTCAAAGATGAAAAGAAAAATCATAATTCATATTTTCCTTTGTTTCATCAAAATTTAAGCAAGCCTAGTAATAGACACAATATTTCTGACACTGAGAATACATTCATTGAGGTCCATACCAAGGTCCATACCAAGAATATGCAAATAGCCCTTGCAGAAGTGGAGCAATATTCCATTTACCTAGGTATACATTTTATGCAGATTTTCACCTTTCACAGGTATATCTGTGTTTACCCTGACATAATGAAAATCGCCCTTGGAATTGCATACATTTGGTCTGACTGGAGAGCTGAGACCCCTGTGCCTCTATAGGATCCATTTCCTTGTAGTGAGATCTTCCACTAGCTTGCTTATGACGATGCTAAAAAATGCTAACATTTTCTGCTTCCAATATCTCATAAACCAAACAGTACGGACTCCTAGTTTGTGACGACTCTTAAAAGCTTCTTAATCACGTGCGCTACCCCTTTAATATTCCTTAACATGAACAAGTCTCTCTCAAAGCATGACATTACACTCTAATCTGTGATTCATTATAATAGATGTTTTGGACATGCTCTATCAACTATGAATGAGAGGCTGTGGACGTAAAGAATAATGACCTTTCACACTCAAATACCTTTCCTTTCAGAGCAGCTGAACAAGAAGATGTTCAGTAGGTCATATCCCCATGAAACTGCTCAGTGGGTGGTCAACATGTCCAGACGGTCAGTCCTCTGCCAGTGGAGCAGCTCTCCAGGATTTGTCTCTCGATGACATCATCAAGGGAGTCTCGGCTCACTTGCCTCTATAGACGGTTTCACTGGAATTCTGTTGCTATAAGAACAGTTTGGACCCAAGTGTATTTCCTGTCAGCCATTGTGTTGCAACAGTAAAAATAAACTGCCGTCCATTTAGAAAGTTTGTTTGTCAAGTTGAAGTTTCATGTTCCCCAATCTGATCCCTCCAAAACCATAGTAAGAACATTCATTCTGTCTTTTTAGTAGAAATGTGTACGTTAAAATCTCAGTTTCATCAGGTGAGAGACGTGCCACAGCCACACCAGCAGCTCCTGTTTCAACCTCAACATCAGAATCAGAATCAGAATCAGAATCAGAATCAGAATCAGAATCAGAATCAGAATCAGAAAGGTCTCTGTTGCCAAGTAGTTTGTCGTTTGGTGCGACATTAACAGACAGACATTTAAGGTAGAATAAAATAAAGGGTAGAATGAAATAAAATGGAATATAGACTAAGTTAAAATAAAAGTACAATACAATAGAATATAATTATAAAATAAAATAGGCCAGGGCTGTACAATTGTACACGATGTAGTTGAGTATATAGCTACACTAATTAGTGCCTTGAACACCAAGCCTTGTTGCTTTGGTGACTCAGCTGCCAGTTGTCCAGGTACTAAAGCTATACTGTAGTGCTGCATCTATAATAATAGCTAAGATATTATATCTATAGATATATATAAAATCTATATAATATTTTTCCTTAGGGGGTATATCTATCTATTTGAAGCTCTTCATGACCTTGCTCCACCCTACCTCTCTGAGCTGTTGCAGGTCTATACACCTTCTCGCTCTCTCAGGTCAGCTGACCAGCTGCTCCTAGTAGTGCCTACAACTAGGCGTAAGCTCAGGGGGGACCGTGCTTTCTCCGCTGTCGCCCCCAAAATGTGGAATGAGCTGCCACTGCAGATTAGGCAGGCCTCATCACTGCCCCGTTTCAAAGGCCTCCTTAAGACCCACCTTTTCTCTCTGGATTTCGACACCATGTAGCTTGTTGATTTTATGATCTTATTGTCTTACTGTGTTGTTGTTGTATCGTTTTGTTACTGTGTCCTTTGCTTTTAAATTTTTTTTTAAGTACTCTGATCTATTTAAATTGGTATTGCTGCCTATATTTACCTAATGTTTTTTTTTATCTCTGTTTGGTACTCTTGTTTCTTTAAAGGGGAACTATTTTACTATTTCTTTCACTATTTGGGCACTTTTACACAATTCCTGTGAGTCTATGGAACACCTCTGTAATATATATATTTTTTTTATTCATTGTTTTGTATTTCTAATCAAGTCCTCAAAAACAGCATTTTTCTACCTCAAGATTTCGAGCTGTTTTGCAGCCGCAGCTGCAGGTGCCACCTAAACCACTGTGTGTGGCCGTGTTCGCCTGAACATTAACATGCGGCAGTGACTATATGACATCACATATAGGCACATTTTCAAACGACTCAGTTCAGTGAGGGTGAATATTGTGAGAGGAGAATTGGAAGAATGCGCCAATATGAGAATTTTGAGACATAGATCATATTAATATAAGTTCACATAGCTAGGAAACAATGCTAAACACTCAAAAAGGCCATTTATAAGATAGTTCCCCTTTAATATATTTTTAGTGCTGCTAATAGTTTTTAATTTGCTCCCCCTGTACAGCACTTTGTGCCCCTGTGGCTGTTAAAGCGCTTTATAAATAAAGTTGGATTGGATTGGATTGGATCTATGAAACTTGGCAGGCTGATAACATAAAATAAATAATAAAATGTATTGGGAGTTTTCTTGAATTTGCCTTGCCATGGCAACAGTAGCCGATAAAGGCCCAAAGAAGAATAGCGGACAAAACTATATAACTATATGGTACTACATGATACTACATGGTACTACATGATACTACATGGTACTACAGGGTACTACAGGGTACTACATAGGGAAATACAGGGTACTACATGGTACTACAGGGTACTACATGGTACTACACAGGGAAATACAGGGTACTACATGGTACTACAGGGTACTACATGGTACTACATGGCACTACAGGGTACTTGGCCGGTAAAGGGTTAAGAATACTTTGACTTGTTAAGCCCAGCCTCTGGCTATTATTATTAAGAATACTTTGACTTGTTAAGCCCAGCCTCGGGCTATAATTTATTATTAAGAATACTTTGACTTGTTAAGCCCAGCCTCGGGCTATAATTTATTAAGAATACTTTTGACTTGTTAAGCCCAGCCTCAGGCGATTATTATTAAGAATACTTTGACTTGTTAAGCCCAGCCTCGTATATTTATTATATGACTATCATATATTTATTGATGGCAATGGTGATAGTTGTACTGTACCTACTTAAATATGCGTAGGCTTGTCACTTGTGGTTTCGTTTCGCAGATGCTCTGACACGGTGCTACTCAGTGTGTGTGTGCGCGAGTGTGTTTGTGTGAGAGAGAGAGAGAGAGACTGTGTTATCTCTTATGCGCACTCATGTTTTGAAATGTGTGTGTTGGTTTACGGAAATTCGTTTTCTGAAGCCTATATTTTATGTCACTGTTTGAGTTCTTGAATGGGAATGTATGCCCCCCGCTGTTACCATATGCCCCCCGTTAGATTGGTTCTGGCGCCGACTCTGGTCTGACAGCAGTGGAGGCAATACAATATTATGTATGAACCAATGTGTACCTTGCATTCATGCAAATACTTGAATCCCTTTCATGTCATTGGGGCATGTTGTGAAGGATCAGATTAAACCGAATATATATATTTATTTATGGATATATATTTAATAGTATTTGTATATCGTTTGATATCCCTTGTATATTCCTTGTATATATACACTGAATATCCCTTTAGTCTACTAACAGCCCATAATAGTTTCATTCTACCATTGGACGAGAACCTGGCGCCAGCAGCCAAGCCCCTTGGTTCAAGTTCAATCGTGCCGACGAACATGTCGTTACAAGCCCGGTTCCGCGTAGGAATACGTCTGGCGAAATACGAATGGTACTATTTGTTCACAGCGCATATATATATGGCGCAAGTAAAGTAGAACTTTCTTTTAGTCCATTAGTCCTTTACCCTCCAACTAAGTAACAGACGTGAAGCCTCACCCACGACGCACGTGTGGTGCAGTATGGCCTACTTGGCCTCAGAATAGGCATTGAGACATCGTGTGGATTAATAGTTGAATTGTCATAGTTTGGCACTATACCGTCGAGTGGGACGTATTTCTATTAAGTTAATAATAGTCTATTATGTATGGTGCATCGTTCGGTTAGAGTTATAAAGTGAGCAGTACCCCCCATCGTTCCTGACGTTATCTGGAGTCTTAACCAGGCTGGGCAGACCACGTGTGGTGCTTGCATCCGAGGAGCTCCGGGCCAGGACGAGTGGACCTGTACATTGGATTACTTTACCCGGACAACGGCGAGCCTTCCACGGCTTGGATTATCTACGTGCTTTGGGTGCTTTGATTATGCCATGGATAACGGCCAACACTGCTGAGTGTTGGAACTACCCCCCGAGAGGAGTCCAGGTGAGACGGCGCTCTACCCCGAGTGAGGTCGCCTCACGTCTCTTCGTTGTGGACCGGCAGCTACCGTCCACCAGAGGGCCCAGCTGTATTCATCTGCGGACCGAGGTTCTGTGGGCACCGTGTTCAGCACTCTGAATTCTCCCAAGAAATCGTCGGCCAGATGGGATACCGCCAGTGGCTCTCCTAACCCCCCCCCCCTACTGACTTACAACCAGCGGGACCCCCCCCTTTAGTGTATCCAGCTATAATCATTTAAGTACCATCGCTATAGTTCCCTAAAGAACCAGGTTGTATACTTGCTCCCTGCGTAACCAGAGATTGGACATTCAATGTTGATTTACCTACGAATACTCATTTGCCTTACAAGTGCATTTCAAATCATAAATGTTGTAACTGAGGGGTACAATTCCCTGACTGTATTGTTAGATATGATACTTACTACCACTACCTCTTGTACTTTAGACTCTGGCCACCCAGTACTAGGTATAAATAATTATGATAAACACTCCCACCTGATGAAACGGATCCAACACAAATGTACCAAGTCGAAAGTCTGCGTTTAATAATAATACATAGCAAAGGGTATGTACAACGATCACTTAATTACATTTATGATTTGAAATAGTATGCACTTTTATGGCAAATGAGTATTCGTAGGTAGATCAATATCGAATGTCCAATCTCTGATTGCGCAGGAAGCAAATATACAACCTGGAATATTTAGGGAACAATAGCAATGATACTTGAATGATTATATAGCTGGATACACTAGGGGAAGGTTCCGACTGCTTGTAGGACAGCTGGAGGGGGGGGGGGTAGAGTCTGGCTGTATCCCGTCTGGCCGAGGGTATCCTGGGAGAGCCCACAGTCGTGCGACCCGGTGCCCAGCGATCCTCGATCCACAGATGAAAGCAGTTGGACTCTCTGTGGCCGGCGTCCTCCGGTCCACGATGGAGAGACGTGAGGCGACCTCGTCGTGTAGAGCGTCTTCTCACCTGTCGTCCTCTCCGGGGGGGGTATTTCCAACACACCGCAGTGTTGGCCTTTATCCATAGAATAATCAAAGTACTCAAAGCATAATCCAAGCCGGGGAAGGCTAGCCGTCGTCGGTAGAATAATCCAATATACAGGTCCACTCGCTCTTTGGCCTGGAGCTCCTCGGGTGCAGCTTCACGTGGGGTCAACCACCCTGGATAAGCGTCCAGCTGATGCCCGAAACGATGGGGGTGCTGATTACTATAGAACTCTTACCGCACGAGGCACTACATATGAATAGACTATTATTAGCTTAATAGAATACGTCCAACTCGACGATATAGTGCCAAATATGACTATTCAAATATTAATATACACGATGTCTCAATGCCGATACTGGGCCGAATTGGCCTTACTGCCCACACGTGGTTCGCGGGGAGGCTTTTGCGTCTGTCACTCTGTTGGAGGGTAAGGAACTGGACTAAAAGAAAGCTCTACTTTAATAGCGCAGTATATATACGCACTATGAACAAATAGTACCATTAGTGGTGCGGTAGACATATTCCTACGCGGAACTAGGACTTGTCCATACATGTTGAGCGGTACGATTGAACCTGGTCTGAGGGGTATGGCGACCTGGCACCAAGGTCTCGTCCAATGGTAGAATGGAGACTATTATGGGATGTTCAGTAGACTAGAAGGGATATTCAATGCATATTGTACAAGGAATATACAAGGGATATCAGGGGATATACAAATACAATTAAATATATATAAATAAATATATATATTCGGTTTAATCTGATCCTTCAGAACAGCCGCCCCCTAATTGGTCCCAACCTAATTAGTTAAGCAGAGACAGATTAACCGCACTGTCTACCACTCAAGGGTTCGCTGTAAGGGTCAGTCAACTCACAAAGTCATAGGGTCATGGTCATCATCGATTGTGTCTGGGAGTCGGGGCAGTTCTATGAGCCTCGCCACAGGACGGGTGTAAATGCGCCCCTGGACGAGTACTTCAGCTGCTCGGACCTTGCCATCGGCACCGGTGATCACTTTGCTTACGCGGCCAGCCGGCCACATAGCTCTGGGTAGTGACTGGTCAATAATCATGACGACTGTTCCTTCCGTCAAATTGTCTCTCTCTTTTACCCACTTCTGGCGGGTCTGTAGAGACGGTAGGTAGTGCAGTAGGAAACTGCTCCAAAACTTGTCGGCTAATACTTGGCTGTACCTCCACATTCGTCGGCCGTTCGCTTCTTCAGGCCGGTACATTGTCTGGGGTAACGCGGGATCTAGCCGCCCCATCAGGAGGGTGTTGGGGGTGACTGGGTCGACATCTGCTACATCACTGGAGACGTAACCGAGGGGCTTGGAGTTCAATACTCCCTCAATCTCCGTGAGGACTGTCATTAGGACTTCTTCCGCCACAGTCTGGGCCCCAAGTACTGCGTACAGGGCTGTCTTTATAGAACGTACTTCTCGTTCCCAAGTTCCACCGAAGTGGGGTGCGTTTGGGGGGTTGAATTGGAAGTCAATCTGGGCTGGAGCGAGGTGGGTCTTAAGTTCTGGGCCCATAGCTTGGAAGCTCTCCCTCAGCTCTCTTTCTCCGCCTTTGAAGTTTGTCCCGTGATCGGACAATAATGTAGACGGTTTTCCTTTCCGTGATGTGAATCTTCGGAAGGCCATAAGGAATGAGTCTGCGCTCATGGTCGGAAGGAGCTCGATATGTATCGCTCTGGTGGTCATGCATTTGAATACAATACCCCACCGCTTCTCGGTGCCTCTTCCTTTCTTTATGTGCAGCGGGCCAAAACAGTCCATGCCTGTTGAGTGGAATGGCTTGTCGCCGAGTCGGAGGCGACATGGAGGTAGGTCAGCCATCCGTGGTATGCTGGGCTGCGCGCGCCACTTTCGGCAGTCTAGACAGGTTCGCTGGAAGCGTCGCACCGCCTCTCTTCCTTGAAGTATCCAGTAACGACGTCTGATTTCCGCGAAGACTCTCTCTGCTCCTGCGTGGTGTACATCCTCGTCGTATTTCTTTATAATCAGCTCTGTGACCTTGTGTCGGCTGTTCAATACGATCGGGTACTTAATGTCATCCGGTAAATTGGGGGCTCTCCGCAGGCGACCACCCACTCTGATGAGGGTATGTGTGTCACTCTCGGGGGCCAGATGAATCAATCTGCTGTCTGATGGGACGGGCTTTCCTCCCTGTAGACAGTCTAGTTCATCGGGGAACGAGTCTCTCTGGGCTCGTTGCAGTAGAAGCAGTTCTGCTTCCTCGTAGTCAGCTGCTGACATATCAGCGGGGGACTTAATCTCTGGGTGGTGCCGCAGGAATGTCCGTTGCTGCGCACTCTCTATGGTAATGCAATCGTCTATGTTGGGGTCTGCGGAGACAACAGTGCTCAATCCACAGAACATGGGTTTCTTATTCTCAGCCTCCTCGTCACTTGCTTCCCTCGGGGTGTGGGCCAATCTCCTTCCGGGAGCTTGAGGAATGCTGGTCCGTCACTGTAGATGTTATGACGGGTTAAGTCATCTAGGGACATTCCCCGGGTGATGACGTCAGCTGGGTTGTGTTTTGTATCAACATAGCGCCAGTTTGCTTCTCCGGTTAACTCTCCGGTTAACTCTTGAATCTCAGTGACTCTGACTCCCACGAAGACTTTGTATTTGCATGAATCCGATTTGATCCAGGCGAGTACTGTCGTGGAATCTGACCACAGGATTGTTCTATGCACCGGAATGGTGAGCTCACGTTGGATGAGCGTGGCTAGATGCGCTCCTGCGAGGGCTGCGCAGAGCTCTAGACGTGGGATAGACTGTTGCTTGCGTGGGGCTATTCTCGAGCGGGCGAGGATGAATGCTGTGTAGATCTCTCCCCCCTCTTCTTGGGCCCGCAAGTAGGCTACTGATCCGTAGGCGACCTCGGAGGCGTCACTGAAGACGTGTAAATCCATTTTACATGTCTCTGGCCTCACCGTGGGTGGGAAGTAGCTTCGGCGTATATTAGCGCCTGGGAGTGAGTGGAGTTCCATCTCCCACTCTCTCCAGGTGGATGCAAGGTGTGCGGGAATGGGGTCGTCCCAGCCCTGGTCCTTGTCCCACAATGCTCGTACAATCATCTTTGCCCTGGTGGTGTACGGTAGTATACATCCTAACGGGTCATATTGTCGGGCGAGTGTTCTGTACACACTCCGTCTGGTGGTCGGTATTGCCGTCGACCTTCCCTGCTCCGTGGTCAGGGGTTTGTGTCTATAGTGGAGCGAATCTGTTTTGAAGCGCCACACTGGTCCTAGTGTCATCTCTTGGGCTTCTCCTGGGATTGTGGCCATCCAGGTCTCGCTGCTCGCTGCCTTGTCCGCGGAGGAGAGGCTGCGCAGTACGTGCGGATCGCTGCTGGCCCACTGCCTGAGATCAAAGCCGCCTTTGATCAGAGAGGCGCGGAGTTTAAGTAGGAGAGCCTCGGCTTCTTCCTGGGTCGAAACGCTTTGTAGACAGTTATCTACGTAGAAGCTGTTCTTCACACTGTGTCGGACCTCTTCGTCCGCTGCTGGGTCCTCTGCGACATGTCTCTGTAGTGCAAATGTAGCACAGCATGGGCTGCATGTAGTTCCGAAAGGGAGGACTTCCCATTGGTAGATGGCTGGGTGCTCATCTCCTGGCCTCTCTCTCCATAGGAACCGCAACAGGGGCTTGTCCTCCTCTACTAATCTCACCTGCAGGAACATCCCTTTGATATCCCCGCTGATAGCCACCTTGTCCTGGCGGAAGCGGAGTAGTACGCCTAGTAGGGAGGGGCCGAGTGTAGGACCGGGCAATAGCTCTTTATTCAGATTTTGGGATCCGATCTGGTAGCTGCAGTTAAACACGATGCGGTCTTTGCCGTTGTGATGAACCTTGTGGTGGGGCACGTACCACGATTCAGTCATCTGGTCGGCCTCTTTAATGTCAATCTTTGTGACGTGTCCCGCTGTGATGAGCTTCTCAATCTCAGCGCGGTATACACTTTCTTGGGCGGGGTCCTTGGCTAAGCGCCGCTCTGTGTTTAGTAGGTACCGCTCTGTGGCGTCTTTCTTTGCGTGAAAGGTAGGCATCCCTTCCCGCCGCAGGAGTGGCGTGGCGTATCTCAACACGCCGCTGACTGGGACTCTCTTTGTTCCCGTCTCGAGGAGGTTAATGGCGTAGATGTCGTCTTTAGAGCGAATGTCTTTCTTTTCGTTCTTAAAGGGCATTTGTTCTAAGGTCCATAGCCTCTCTACATGCTGCAGGAGTGCGGTGTCTCCCTCTGTGACTCGGGAGTGGAGACAGCTAGTGGCTGTGGTTCGGTTGAGAGATTTGGCGAGTGGGCCTTGGAGAGTCCATCCTAGGCGGGTCTCGACTGCTGCAGGACAGCCTCTGGGTCCGGTATGAACCCGGTCTATCGGGACAATGAGGTCTGCATGGTCGGAGCCTATCAACAGTGTCGGGGTAGCACCGTCTATGAGTGGGATCGGTAGCTTGCGTAGATGTACATATTTCTCCATCAGCTTGGCTACGGGGTATGTGTACCGCGAGAGTCCTATTTCTTGGCTGGTGAAAGCGTCTGTAATCCTGTACCGTCACTCGGGCTGGCCGCTTGCTGCGATAGAGAATGAGACATTCTCGCCCTTTATCGTTTTCAAATCTCTTCTTATTGTCCGAATTGTCATTTGGTTTTCGCTCCCCCGCAGCCCTAGCTGGGCCGCAGCGGACGCGAGCAGAAGGGTCTTCTCTGACCCGTCATCAAGGACGGCGTAAGTGTCCATGACTTTATTCTGGTAGCTCAATGTCACACGGACTACCTTTAAGAGCATTCTGGCTCCGCTGCTGCTGGCGGGGTCGATGTACATGACGCTTGCTTTGCTGCTTGATGGTGCGGGTGGAGGCCGCCGTCTGTTACTGTCGTGGAGTATGTCCAGATGGGCTCCATCGCACCGACTGCACCTTTTCTTTAAGCGGCATTCGGCTGCCATGTGTGATCGCGCACAGCGAAAACAGCGTCTGTTGGACTTTATCCATTGACTCGCTTCCTCCGCATTCATCTTGGGGAATGAGTCACATTGTGACAGCCAGTGTTCTTTCTCACAGTAGGGGCACACTATCTTCCACTTCTCCTTTCTTGAGGGGGTACTGTGGCTCCTACTGCTTGGCACTGACTCCGATTGGTGCATGACAGTCACCGATCTTCTTCCATCATTTAGTCTCCTGGTTCCTTCTCTGGAGCCAGGGGTGCTCCGTCCGAATGTATCTAGCCGTAAGCTGCTGACTTCTCTCGCCAGGAAGTCGGCTAGATCGAGGAGGTTCGGTTCGGGGCCATTAGGGTCTCGGTGGTCTCTCTGCCGCCTAAAGCGCTCCTGTCGGGCGGGCGGTAGCTTCTCCAAGATCCTCTCTACATTTGAGTTGGCGTATAGTTCATGCCTACCCTTTTCCCTCTGCGCTCCCAGCATCCCTACCAGGGACTGCACTCTGATGGACAGGTCGTCCAGTGCTCGATTGTCTGTTGCTGGGGGTAGGCGGTCGATGTGCCTGATCTCCTGGATCACGTAATCCCATATACGTCCATATCTCTGGTCCAACGCTACCAGCGCTGCGGTGTATGGGGTCGTGGAAGTGGCGTAGGCGAGCGCTATGTTGTGCGCGCAGGGTACCTTTAAATGCTTCAGTAGTATCGCGTATTTATGGCGTTCATCAATGACATCCACCAACATTGTCTCCAGACACATGCGGAGCTCCGTATACTGGGCCCGGTTCTCCTGGGTGAAGTCTGGTACCATAGGTGTGCCAATGTATGACGCGGATTGTTGATACATCGGCGAGCGTTGGGGGAGAGGCCTCCTAGGCGAGTCTCCTCCTGCTCCTTGGCGTGGGCTGGTACCGGCTGTGTACCATGGCCCGCTGGTCCAGGTGCTGTTCCTCGGTGCGGGTCGTGCGTCGTGCTCACCCGTGAATAGCGTCGGGGGTCTGTAGCGCAGCTCCGCGGGGGTATAGCCTGGGCTGTACTGGACCTCCTGGTCCGGTAGAGTACTGTGCTGTCGTCGGGCGTGGTTCTCCTCCTCTTCCTCTTCGTCTTCCGTTAGGTCATCCAGGGCTTGTAGTCTCTGATTTAGCCTCTCCGCAGTGTATGCTGCTCCTTCCCGGTGGCTGGGTCTCGCTTGGACCGGTTGGGGAAGGGGGTCTGCGGGGGGTATAAACCTCGTCTGTTGGTCAAGTTCAGGGTCGCTTACTCGGCTAGGGGATGCCGCCCTGGAGTGATGTCTAGACGAGTTCCTGGAGCCTCTGGTGGAGGGAGGGGGTGTTGTCCTTCTGATCAGCTGTTCTATTAGTTGCGCTTGTGCTCTATCGCGCTCGGCTTCGCGCTTGGTGAGATCCGATTCTCTCTGGGCACCGGTGGCGGCGCGCTGGGCGTCGGCCCGGTCTCTTGCCATATTCTCTTCCATCTGAATGCGTCTTATTTCCAGGCGTATGTGCTCTTCTTCGCTCCGTTGCTGTATCTGCAATCGATCGCGTTCACCCTGGAGTCTATCGCGTTCAGTAGAGGCTTTCAGGCTGACGAGGAATGCCTGCTGTAGTGTCCTCTCTGCCTCGCTGGGAGAAGACGGTTGTATAGGGGAGCCGTCCCTTGGGGTACTCCGTGCGGAGTCTTGGAGCTCTATCTCCACGGTGCTCTCCTCATCTTCTTCCGTGCCGAGTTCTCTCTCGGTAGTGTTGTCTTCCTCCCGGGACTCGTCGGGGACTACTTCTTCGGTATTGGCGGGGTGTAAAGTCATGTCTGGTTCCCCCTGGTCCCCACCGTGAGCTGGGTCAGTTACATTAGAACCCATAGGGGCCTCTATGGTCGGGGTAGCCTGGTCGTTAGGGTTAGACATAATTTTACTTTCTAGTTTTACCGCGTTTGCTGTTGGTAGAAGACTAGGTTGTTGACTGACAGCGTAAGCCTCTAGGTACTGAGGGAGCTGTCGTTTGCGCCGCGGGCGTTGTTGGTTAGGAGGATCGTTTCGTGGAGTGTTCATCATAGGCCATTTTAATATTAATAACACTATATTAATATTACACTGATTACCATCCGGCTCGAAGGACCAATTGTAACTGAGGGGTACAATTCCCTGACTGTATTGTTAGATATGATACTTACTACCACTACCTCTTGTACTTTAGACTCTGGCCACCCAGTACTAGGTATAAATAATTATGATAAACACTCCCACCTGATGAAACGGATCCAACACAAATGTACCAAGTTGAAAGTCTGCGTTTAATAATAATACATAGCAAAGGGTATGTACAACGATCACTTAATTACATTTATGATTTGAAATAGTATGCACTTTTATGGCAAATGAGTATTCGTAGGTAGATCAATATCGAATGTCCAATCTCTGATTGCGCAGTAAGCAAATATACAACCTGGAATATTTAGGGAACAATAGCAATGATACTTGAATGATTATATAGCTGGATACACTAGGGGAAGGTTCCGACTGCTTGTAGGACAGCTGGAGGGGGGGGGGGGTAGAGTCTGGCTGTATCCTGTCTGGCCGAGGGTATCCTGGGAGAGCCCACAGTCGTGCGACCCGGTGCCCAGCGATCCTCAATCCACAGATGAAAGCAGTTGGACTCTCTGTGGCCGGCGTCCTCCGGTCCACGATGGAGAGACGTGAGGCGACCTCGTCGTGTAGAGCGTCTTCTCACCTGTCGTCCTCTCCGGGGGGGTATTTCCAACACACCGCAGTGTTGGCCTTTATCCATAGAATAATCAAAGTACTCAAAGCATAATCCAAGCCGGGGAAGGCTAGCCGTCGTCGGTAGAATAATCCAATATACAGGTCCACTCGCTCTTTGGCCTGGAGCTCCTCGGGTGCAGCTTCACGTGGGGTCAACCACCCTGGATAAGCGTCCAGCTGATGCCCGAAACGATGGGGGTGCTGATTACTATAGAACTCTTACCGCACGAGGCACTACATATGAATAGACTATTATTAGCTTAATAGAATACGTCCAACTCGACGATATAGTGCCAAATATGACTATTCAAATATTAATATACACGATGTCTCAATGCCGATACTGGGCCGAATTGGCCTTACTGCCCACACGTGGTTCGCGGGGAGGCTTTTGCGTCTGTCACTCTGTTGGAGGGTAAGGAACTGGACTAAAAGAAAGCTCTACTTTAATAGCGCAGTATATATACGCACTATGAACAAATAGTACCATTAGTGGTGCGGTAGACATATTCCTACGCGGAACTAGGACTTGTCCATACATGTTGAGCGGTACGATTGAACCTGGTCTGAGGGGTATGGCGACCTGGCACCAAGGTCTCGTCCAATGGTAGAATGGAGACTATTATGGGATGTTCAGTAGACTAGAAGGGATATTCAATGCATATTGTACAAGGAATATACAAGGGATATCAGGGGATATACAAATACAATTAAATATATATATATAAATAAATATATATATTCGGTTTAATCTAAATCCTTCAGAACAAATGTCATTAAGTGAACGTTGTATATACCCTTTGCTATATAAAATATTCGATTTATACATTTGTGTGGACTTCGTTTCATCAGGTGGGAAAGTGTTCATCATATCTATATCATGTACTGGATGGCCAGAAGTTAAAGTACAAGCGGTAGTGGTTTAATAATACCATACTTATCAATACAGTCAGGGAATTGTACCCCTCAGTTACAGGGCAACTTGATAATTGAGTGAGAAAACACTTGTTTAAAATACTTTTTGTTTGATTTGTAACCAGTTGTATAAATGTAAATAAGCACAGCACTGGTGGCAGTACAATATTTGAAACGATGCATGTACCTTTCACTCACATGCAAATACTTGAATTAATATGTGTAACGTTCGGGAGACTATCATCCTTAGGATTGTCTCCCACTGTCTACCTTGGTCACTCCTGTTGTTATGGTTCACCTTGTATGTCACCACTGATTGCTGTCATCACTAATTGTCTATCACACCTGGGTGCTGTCATTGGCTGTCAGACTGCTGCTCCTCATTGACAGCGTGGAATGTTGAGTATGTGACCTATTTAACATTTGCTCTATTCCTTGTTCTTTGCTAGAGCTTCACCTAATCCTACGGACGTACCTACAGCTGGACAAGCACAGACCTATTGTCTTCTCCCTGTTTAGAGTGTATGCTTTTCCCTGTTAATAAACAGTACAGCTGTTTTGGAATAGTAAAACATTCTCCGTCTCGTTCTTCCTCTCGACAACTTGGAAGTCACTTACCCGTTCGTAACAGAAGCTCTAGCCATCATGACTTCCAACGAGGAGATACGGGACGAGATGGTGAGCCTACGGGACCAGCTCAGGATCATGATGGAGCGGCAGATGGCAGTCGGTGTCGAGCTGGGTCGACTGGGAGATGTTTCCCTGGCTTCTCAGGAGACGGCGGAGACAGCGTTGGCGGCGGTGAACCAGGCCCGCTCTGCGGCCGCTGGGACGACATCAACGAGGATATCCGCAGCCGGAGCATCATCGATCGGCGGGGAAGGCGAGCGGGGGTATCCGGTGGATCGGGAGGACTACCGAGAGCCACGTCTGCCGGCGCCGGAGCGCTATGGAGGGGCTCCAACCGGCTGCTGTGAGTTTATCGCCCAGTGCTCTCTCATTTTTCAACTGCAGCCGCGTACTTTCCCCAGTGATGTGGCTCGGGTAGCCTATATTATAACTCTCCTCACGGATCGTGCTCTCTCTTGGGCCACAGCGGAGTGGGAGAGTGGGTCTGTGGTCTGCCGCGACGCGGATGCCTTCACCCTGGAGTTACGTTGTGTATTCGATACCTCCAGGGTGATTTCCATTTACGAGGCCGGCAGTCGACTTATGTCCTGCCGACAGGGCATTCGCGCCGTAGCAGACTACGCCATTGATTTCCGTATTGTGGCTCGAGAGGCGGACTGGCATGAGGCTCCCTGCTGTGTCCATTTTTTGCATGGTCTCTTGTCGTATATTTCTAAATGAAAACATGAAACATAGCAACTGAAATGTACAAAGTAATGATTAGATAGAGAAGTTGATTTGATAGAAAGGGTCATTTGAAAACCCCAGGAGTTATTTCGGTGGCCTCAGGCTCAAGAGGTTGAGAGGACATCTGCTCACCCCGCACTCAGCCAGCTCCAGGACCATCTGCCGTCAGGGCTAATCACAGATGATGGTTCGCTGATAAGGCAAAAGACTGTTTATGACGTTAGGGCACATTCCACTGGTTCAGAATAGCACCTTATCGGATGAGGTTAGCAGCTGGGTTTAGGAAAGGCCATCTCAAACAGACGAGGAAGGATATAATTATCTTTGAAGAACAGGAACCGAACTGAAAATAACAGTTGAGATCAAAAGGTCATATTTACACTAAGCTAAAGTAATTTCAGGTTACAACGGCAGCTGCATGCTGACTAAAGGTACAGAGGTCAGAAAGGTGACACCAAACGGTTGGAATCTCCCTTTCACATCACAGTAGAAATGCCACCAGTTAAGACAGTGCAAATCAATAATGTACTAAAAAGTTATCTGTCGTACTAAATTACATTAGATAAAAGGTTTAGCAAAACCAGAAAAGTTGACAATAAGTGAACCGAATAGTAAGACATAGTTTGTTAATTAATGTTAATACTGAACAAAATACTTAAGTGATAAAAATAGAGCTACAACCTAGATTACAGATTACTTTAGAATACCCAAATACAAACAGTAGGATGTAACAATCAAATAAAGTTCAAATACATGAGTTACAATGTGGACATAACTTAAAACTATTAGAATAACGGAAGGCACAATAAAGAATAACTCTTGAATAATAAGGATAAAAGAAACCATGACACAGGACTCCTTATTGGTTAATCAAGAGACAAAGTATTCTATTTTCTGTTGAAGGACGTATGCTATTATCTGGGAACGGAGAGAAGAACTGTAAGGATCCCCAAATACGGTAATGGAATAGAACGGCTAACAGCCAGTCGGATTCTCCCCATTATACACTGTGTAGTGTCGCAAGACCCAGGATGACGTGTCACTCACAAAAAAGGAATTCCTGTTAGAAGGAATTTGGCCAATGGGAACAGGCTGATCTCGGGAGTGACGTCACTAGACAGGCAGGGGAGAGGTCTTGTTCTATGTTTTTAAATAGGGCTGATGGAGACGGAGACACACAGAAGAATCCTGGAGGGCGAGCCACACAGAAGGATCCTGGAGCCGGACACGCACAGAGCCACGGACACAGACGATGATAGAAGATCGCCATACAGCAGGGAATCCAGACTCCGCCGAGACGAAATCAAGCGCTCCCTGCCTGACCGCCGAGGAACGACTAGCAAACCACTAAGAGAAGACTCGTGTTGTCATGGGAACCAGAGACAACAACCATACCACCCCAGCACGAGAGAAGAAAGCTCTGATCGGCCCTAGCTGATCGGATCATGGACCAAACTGCCTCATCAAAGAGACAATTAGAAATACCAAAGAGACGATTAGATTGAAGTAAAGAGCTTTTACTGTGTTTTGAAATAAGCTGTGGTATATATAGGAATGGAAATAAACACCGCAGTTTGTTTGATTGAACCACCTCGTCAGCTTCTTTCCTTACTTGAACCGAACATCTGAAATACCAAACAATGCAGAGGAGAAGGGTAATAAAAAGACTATACGATCACTGAACTTAGATATAGGTATAAATGAAGATAGATATACTTCAATTGGTCCGTGACCCGTGCTGTATTCGACCACAGCCGGTTGAAGACGACGGCAGCCACTTCTCAAGGACACAGAGAGGTTCTCTCCCATCGATGCCTCTGCGACTGTTAAAATCGTCACCACTTCAGCCGAGGACAGCGAGCGGGAAGGTAAGTAATGATGGTGCGTTTAAGATTGGCGGTGGTCGAGCAGTCTCAAATGGGGGGTTGCTTTAGGTAGAAATGAGATGTAAATGGACCAGGATAATGTTGGTGTTGGAAGAAGCCGGGGTCCAGGGTTCACAACCTGGCTCTGGTCTCAGCCACACACCGGCGCTGCGCTTAGAGAGGTTAGGGGATGTTCGGTTAGAATGCCTATGATTGGTACAATGCCAGGTGAGGTTTATAATAGCTTAGGGGGATAGGTTAGGGACAGGTAATTATCTAGAAGGCAGAGGCGTGGAGCGGTAGAACGGGGAATAGTCACAGATATGCAGGAAGAGGGACTGTGAAGTGGCTATGGTTCATTAATGGGTAATGCGGAGTAGTCAGATCTTAAAGAGAAGATTATAGGGTAAGGTAAAGAGTTTAATGAGAGAACCGTGATTGTAGTACAGGAGATCCTGGTCCCACGGTGAGAACAGAGTACAGGGTACAGATAACATAGAAACAGAGAACAGGGTGATGAGAAGCGGATAATAGCATTGCGCCATGTTGGTAGGATTAGTCTGGGTAGAATCAATGATAATGTGTTGTAGAAAAGGGGCGCGATCCGTGAGAACGGTACAGAAGTGAGGAAAAAGGGGAAGTGTTTATAAGCTACTATGGAGCTATAAATAAGGAATTGTTCGGGGAAACAATTGAAGGTCTGGGGATAAGTGACGTTTTAGGTTGATGAACGGGTTAAATGAAGTGCTGTTCGGAGGAACAAGAGTACCATTGTGGATTTCAAGCCCTTCGTCGAAACAGTATTGTGACTACCAGTAAAGGGTGGATAAGGATGTCTGTATTTAGTTCAGATTGCGCACAGCCGAGGGTTAGGGTTCGGGCCAGGTTGCTTAACGGGAAAAGAAGCCAAACTTAGAATCGGTACGACTGAGCAATGGACTTTGGAAGACGTTCCATAAGCGAATTGCCGAGGCAAATCCGACGTCATTTAGGCTCAGATTGGCTATGGTCCAAATCTGAAGAACATCAAACTCGTGGAGGAATGAGGGAAGTAGAAAATATGGAAATTATGGTGGCAATGGACCACATAAAACTCCGATTCAAGCCGACAAGGGGCTCTACAAGTAGGAAATATGGAAAGTAGGGTCGAACACACGATTTGGCCATATAAAACTCCGATTCAAGCCGACAAGGGGCGCTACTAAAACTCTCCACGAGCTACTATACATGAATGGAGTGGGTTTCTCGGGGTATAGCAAGTCGAACTCAGTAGATATATGGAGCACTTTGAGAGAAGATACTGCGCATGAGATTAGAACATAGGAGAGTATTGTGTGAAATGGGCGAGGTAGGGAATGTGTTTAGGATGAATGTGGCCAAATGAGTAGTATGCTTATGAATGGGACATTGTTTTGCTAAGTATATATGTTTGAATGGATGTATGTTAGGAGCTATGAGTGAATGCCAATGTAATTTTTGTATTATTGTAAAACACGGGTGGCCAAAACGGCGGCGGAGAAACCGTAACACTGTCCGTGGGAAGAGGCGTTTATTTAGCTGCCGGTGTTAGCTGAGGTCGACAGGAGTAGCGTGTGGCCGCTGTGTTGCGATATCGAGTGAATTGAATGAATGGCAAGTGTGATGGAACCAAGATGATGTGTAAAGTTCGTTGAAATTTTTCAAAACGGTGGTGTTGGGGTCTGAATTTAATGTAGAAGCGTTCAAAATAAACAGAGTTTTTGGAGCTGATGACGTCACTGGGAGCGTCTGGGCTTGGGGAGCGTTGGATTTAATATACTGTGTATTTCGGCCAGGCGGGGCCAAACGGGCGAGCGTACTAGAATAAAGATATTGATATATGTTCTGTGAACGGGGGCTAAATAGGATTAAAGTTATGTTGCGGGGTATAACAGGGGTTGTGTAAACGTCGCAATGTGTTGTGCCGCTCGGATCAACAGGATAATGGGCCGTTTAGGAGAAGTTATGTTGGATGCTAAGCTAAGCTAATGGAGCTAGCAGTACTGGGCTAATGAAGCTAAAATGCTAAGCTACCTGTGCTAACAATATAGCATGATTGAACTCTTGGGGAATATCGCGTGTTGCTACTCTTGGTGGCTGGCACGAGACCTTAGAGAGGCGTGGACTGGGACTTCCGGTGTAGGGGGTTCTGGGGATTGTGGTTTTATTATTAGGATGGGACGTCAGGTTGACGTCGGGGTGTGGTGCTGCGTGATGACGCACTTGCGGGGAAGGGTGTGGGCGCCTCCTGCAGGACGTTGTGAATACTGTAGTGCAATGGTGGTGTTGGACAAACGTTCCAGCGGAGGGCGGTGTTGCCTCTTTGATAGTTACACCTCTCCTTCACAGGTGAACGGGGTGCAGTAGGCAATAGCGAACAGTTTGTGGTTATTATAGGTTTTAAGTAGCGACCATCTTTGGGGATTTGTAATTCTTTTTATCGGTTTTTTCAGTTGTTGATGACGAATGTATATACTTGTTTGGTTATCGATCTATATTTGTTGTGGGCCCAGTAGGATGGCGCTAGTGGGATAGAAATGAGATGGATGTGTGAGTTTGTTTGTGACTTTGGTTGGGGTAGTTTGTTCGAATGATAGGCTGCTGATGTGGATGACGGGTTGGGTCATGTTGACGGTATGTGTCAGTCTGCGCGTGTGCGCCACGGTCGGTCGGCGCAAGGAGGATGGACTATGGGCTTTTGGTGAGGCAGTGGACAGTGGAGGGCTATAGGGGGCGATGTTGGACTAGACTAGTTGGAGTGAGATGTATGTGCTGTGCGGGACTTGCGTGAAACCCCCCCCCCCCTTTTTTCCTCTGTGTCTCTTCCTCCCTCTTTCACACTCTCCCCTTCCTCCCTCTCTCCCTCCCTCCCTGCCTCTCTCCCTCCCTCCCTCCTTCCCTGCCTCCCTTCATCTCTCTCTCCCTCCCTCCCTCCCTCCCTGTCTCCCTCTCTCCCTCCCTCCCTCCTTCCCTGCCTCCCTTCATCTCTCCCTCCCTCCCTCCCTCCCTCCCTCCCTCCCTCCCTCCCTCCCTCCCTCCCTCCCTCCCTCCCTCCCTCCCTCCCTCCCTCCCTCCCTCCCTCCCTCCCTCCCTCCCTCCCTCCCTCCCTCCCTCCACTCCATCCCTCTCTCCCAGCTTGACTTTGTGAAATGACAGGTGCGCAAAGGGAGTTTTGTGAGTATAGTGTTAGGTTTTGGTTATAGTTGATGTTGAATTGTGAGCCCCCCCCCCCCCTTCCTCCCCTCAGTCCCTGTATCCCTGTGTCCCTCCCTCCTTTTTCTCTTCCCTCCGCCCCCCCTCTGTCTCTCCTTGTGTTTCTCCCTGTGATTCTCCATCCATAGCTTTGCGGCATGTTGTGGGTTGTTGGTTAGGGAGGGGATTAGGCACCCCGAACCTCTAGCCAATAACAGGCGGCAGTGGGCTCGCAAGAGTCTGGGCGCACGTTAAACACAATCCTATAGTGCTGGGGAGTTACTGAAGGCCCCCGTGCGTAACGAGGTATGAAATAACATACCACTGTGGCACCGCCTAGTCGGCCCAGGAAACGTCGCACGTAAGTTGGTGTGGGCACTGGGTGGTACGTGGGCGACAGTCCACACCTAGGAGCAGGGCGGTGCACCGGAGGGGGCACAGCTCCTGCCGTGAACAGGCTAGGCTGGCGAAAACGGTCAATATTTCCATGCCCAGAGCAAGCGGGGTGGGGACAAGACCGTCGGTTTCTAAACTGAGTGGCTGATAGGTACTACGGACAGTCAGCTGCTTGGGGTCCTGACTTGATGACGGACTTTGAGGTCGCTATCGACTGGGTCGCCAGCCGGTTGGGAGAGCGTTATGGCAGAGACCATAAATGCACCTGGCTCAATGTACAGTCAGGCCACAGTAACCTTACTAGCCGATACAGGGTTAGTAGGCGAGTTGTGCTTCTGTGATCAGTGTTTTTGAAAAGAAAATGCTGGGAAGCAGAAGGATGAGGGGTGTCAATTCAGAGGAATCTGGATTGTCTCTCCTAAGATTGGAAAGGGACCCAGCCTTAAACTGCACCTGAAGGTGAAATAAGGGGACTGCTTCCGTTCATGAGAGGAGACCTTACCGCCGGAAGTGGAGACCTGCATCTCTGTTGGGGGAGAGGGGCCGACGTCGGACAAGGCAGTCCTAAGAAAGGAGCTGGTTGTTGCGTCGTAGCGGACTGCCTAAACCTTACGGGGAGAGGTGCATCTAAGTAGGGGAAGGAGTGCATCCGAACGGGAGGAGGGTACTCTTAACTGGAAGGAGGTTAAAAGGGTCAAAGCGTGTAGGTTTGTTTGAACTGCGTTGTTATTGTGTATGTGGAGTAGGTACCGGATGGGCGTTGGCCTGTCTGGGTGCAGGTGATGGTGGAATGAGTTGTGGTATTCCTTGGGAAGGAGCTTGGGGTGTTTTCGTTCGGGTTCGCGACTGGGGGAAAACGCTTTGGGCTGAGGACGGACGGTTCTTTGTGAATTCAAGGATCTGAAGGATATTGCGGTGGTATAGTACGGGTGTCCATGAGTTTAATAACATGGCCAGCGGGGCTATATGACGGTCGGGGTTTTAGTGATCTAAATTGCTAAAAGTTTATTGTTTTCCCTGATTGGTAGTTGGAAGCAGTGACAACACTAATGGATTTTTAGTGTTGTGAGGGGGTAGTGGTTGTGTGTAAGAATGGAAGTGTGTGTGTGAAGCGGAATGAAATTGATGTTGTATGAAAAGGTGGGAAGCGAAAGCGAATATTACATTTAGTTAGTACGCTAAACGGTCGTTTAAGGTATGAAATAGGATCAGGATGAACAGATTCATCAAAGCAAAAAGAAATTGGAACAGATGGCTAACCGGGTTTACCAAGATTATTAGACAATTGATAGGCGTGGGACTAATGATTATTTTTCCCAGAGAATCAGGTGAAAAGAAAACACAAGAGATTGGAACCTCCAGTGTTCCTGTGGGAGGAACGGACAAACACAAGATGAGCTGTATCGTTATATTTAAGCAAATCACACCAAATCTCTCTAAAAGATTAGAATAGTGTTGCCCGACATTTCCAATGCATAACGAATAGTGGAAATAACAGGGAAATGCCACTGATGATTAAGTTGGATGTTTTTGCTTTCTTTCTGCACAGGTGCTAGGCTGGACAGGAGCTCTAACGATTTCGATAACCAACTGGGGAAACGGCTGTAATAAGCCTTGGTATAAGTATGAATGATAAGCCATTTATCAATCCTTGTCTGCACAGTAAAAGTTTGACAGTGTGAGTGTTTTAATTCAAGTAAGTAGAAATAGTGTTAGAGACGGAGAAACTTGTTTTTTCAAACGGTTATTGCAGGAGTGTTTGAAAGGTGGAGTGAATGACTGTAACATAGGAAGTTCACCTTAGTGGAACATTGATAGGAACAACTGAAGCGTTAGATGCAATAACAATAGAATAACAAAAACAAGAGTAAACTATCAGTTTGTTTAAATAACCCGTAGTATTAAAAAAAAAAAAAAAAAAAATATGGAAAAGGCCCTTAGCAGTCAGGCCATTGGTGGGAGAAAGCCGAGAGCCTCTGCAGACATTTCCCAGATAGACTTTACCAGTGATGATAATCTGATTGATTGGAATAGGATGGACTTCTCTCATGTGACCAGTGCGATAGAAGAACTTGAAATGTTGACTTTGGTTCCAATACAGGAGAGAGAACCAGTGGCAACGGTATTACTCCAACCAGAACCGATCCATGCTGGAGTGTCCATTGCAGGCGACTGCAGTTTAACCAAGGGACAGAAAAAGAGACTGAGAAGAGCGGCGTTGTTACAGCAGTCCCACGAAGTCCACTCTGGCTGGATGGCTGGAACTGAGACCGACAGCAGGTATGGAACTATACACGAACAGTTTCTACAGCCCACCCGTTTCCCATGTCCAGTCGTCCCTGGAGACCAAAGCCGGGATGAGAGGCGTGGGCCGGTGACGAGGGGCCAGCTGGCGAGGGCCAGGATGGAGGAAGAGAAGAGGATGACGTGCCTCTCTCCAGAAAGACAGAGAGCGTTTGTAGAAGCGTTCGAACGACATGAGGCGGTTCATCGAGACTTGAGGAAGACAGAGCGGGCGTTTGGTCAAGCCGCACACGGGATGCGGGGACTGGAGCAAGAACTGGCTGAAAAGAATGTACTGTTGAGTGGTACAGTTCGTGATGTCATGCTTCGGGCGTCTGACCTAGGCCGCCGTGATCAAAGAGTGCCCTGTGCTCCGTTGCCCGGACAGGGAACTGGGCCGCGACAGGGTGAACAGAACTGCAGGAGGGGTGAGTTTCCAGGCCCCTCCCATCAAGAAAAGGCCAGAGGAGAGGCAGCAGAAAAGGACAGGTATGCCCCTCTCTCCTCCAGGCAACAGGACATGCAACCAGAGGACAGGAGAGGGGTGGACCTGGCAAGGACTGTGGGATGCCAGCCGAGAGACTGCTGGAGTCGTGGTAAACTGGGACCGCCTGGGTGGCCGGCGTCGACTGTGTGCTGGCATTGTGGGGAGATTGGCCATCTCGCTCGGTCATGTGACAAAGGGTGGCGGGCTCAGCAAGAGTCCAATAGAAAGCAAGAGTCCATCAGAAATCAGAGTTGCTGGAAATGTGGAGAGTTGGGACATTTTCAGAGGGGGTGTAGAGAGGGGGTGTCTGCTAAGGCCATAGGTTGAATAAGAGCGAAGCGGAAATGCACAAACAAAGCCTTTTGAGTGCTCGAGTAAATAGAGTTATTAATAAATTAAAATGGAAAATGAGACTGATTAGAATAAGGATAGAGACGAAGATACATAGATAAGGTTTGATTAGGTGTGCAAGTTACTAAAATGGTTTGGAAGACTAACCAGGGAAAGTTGGGGCTGTAGATGGGATGAAGTGACTGGAAATCGCGTGGGCTAATCGTACTAACAAAATTGATGGTTTTAAACAGGAACAATGGAACATTTGATATTAGACAGAGTTAAAAACAAAGGACTATTTATAGTGGTGATTACATACTTGATCCAAGGGTGGTCAAGGAGACTTAAAAAAAAAAAAAAAAAGAGACGCACAATATTATTTCATTACTTATTTTATTTCTTTTTGGGTTTTTAATGTTGCTGTCTTAGTTTTTGCGGGGGTAGTTATGCCTCTAGATGATGGTTTAATTCTGTTGGATGGGTGTGTAGCATATAGGCACTCACAAATTTTTTGTTTATTTACAATTTTCTTTGTTTTTGTTTGACTATATTTTTTTAGGAACTGGCTGGCTGGGAGGGATCTCTCGCCGGTCAGGGATAGCAGGTGGTGGTGACACAGCGAGACTGGTAGGAAGTCTGTTAAAATGGGCTGGAAACTGTGGATGGACGGGAGCTGGTTCATGGTTTGTTTTCCGCTCATTAAGAGTCCAGATGTAGAATCTGGGAGGTTGTGTCACGTTTTGGGAGATGGTAAGTGTTGGGGAAACGTGTTTCTCTGTCTATAGGAAAGCTCTGTAGGTTTTTGGTCGCAATTGGCCGAATTAGTGTTCATGTAGGGTGCAGACATGTGAATTTGATGATTGACTTATGGGAGACTCTGCACCGGCTTGTTGGAGGCTGGCGGAGTATGTGTGATGTGTGTTTAAAGGGACTGTGGTTTGTTGCCATGCACATAGGTTCTGTTGGTGATTGGCCTCGTCTAGAGCTGGCTGTCCGGACCAAGGAGCTGTCTGGAAACGAGGTATTGATAGTGAAATAATGGTTATTCCACTTTCAAGGGTGGAGGTAGTATTGTGTTGATCTTGAGATATTTGATCTAGTAAAATAGTACAGCACAAAAAGAAATGAGACAAAGGTGATTTGATTGAATGCTAACTTAAGAAGCTGTGAAAAATATAGATAATTAATTTGGAGAAAAATGTATTGTCAAAATGCAGAACAGTAGAGATGTATCTGCGAAAATAAAAGTTTCCAATCTATTGTGTGTTTGTAAATAACAATCCAAAATGCAAAAAGGACAGAGGGAAAATCGTTTCCTTCTGTGGAAAATCGGAGCAGTACCAAAAACTGCATACAACAAAGAAGAGGCGGTGGTTAGCACAAAATACAACAAGAAGAAAACGGTCAAAACGAGTTAGCAGTAAAGACCTCAAGAGGTTGAAATAGAGATAACTGACAGGGATGAAAGTGAAGAATAATTGAGGCCTCAGTGGTCTTTTCAAGGAGAAGAAATGATTTATGTTGCTTGTTTGAATTTCCCTCAAATGTTTAGAGTGTTAATCTTTTATTGGGATGATGTATTAATCTTTTCTTGCAGAGCCCATTACACAAAATAGACATATTTGGTAAACATGGATAAAATAGTCTAAACAAAAAAGCTGTTATTGAAAGAGTGTTTCCTTGTAAAAACAGGAACAGCTTTCTTAGTCTAAAGTCGTATTTATAACTGATAATGTGTATAACTGTGCAAGGAGGAAAAGGTAGGTGAAATGATGAATTTGTAACTGTACAGATGGAAATGGGTTTGGTAGTTAGATTTGTGTAAATTTTGGATTTTTTTTAAATTTTAGAAAATATTAGCAAAAATGATAATTATGATTTTAATGTTTAATTTTGAATATTGGTGCTGTATAGTGGGTTATGAACCCCCTAAGGGTGGATTGTCGTATATCTCTAAATGAAAACATGAAACATAGCAACTGAAATGTACAAAGTAATGATTAGATAGAGAAGTTGATTTGATAGAAAGGGTCATTTGAAAACCCCAGGAGTTATTTCGGTGGCCTCAGGCTCAAGAGGTTGAGAGGACATCTGCTCACCCCGCACTCAGCCAGCTCCAGGACCATCTGCCGTCAGGGCTAATCACAGATGATGGTTCGCTGATAAGGCAAAAGACTGTTTATGACGTTAGGGCACATTCCACTGGTTCAGAATAGCACCTTATCGGATGAGGTTAGCAGCTGGGTTTAGGAAAGGCCATCTCAAACAGACGAGGAAGGATATAATTATCTTTGAAGAACAGGAACCGAACTGAAAATAACAGTTGAGATCAAAAGGTCATATTTACACTAAGCTAAAGTAATTTCAGGTTACAACGGCAGCTGCATGCTGACTAAAGGTACAGAGGTCAGAAAGGTGACACCAAACGGTTGGAATCTCCCTTTCACATCACAGTAGAAATGCCACCAGTTAAGACAGTGCAAATCAATAATGTACTAAAAAGTTATCTGTCGTACTAAATTACATTAGATAAAAGGTTTAGCAAAACCAGAAAAGTTGACAATAAGTGAACCGAATAGTAAGACATAGTTTGTTAATTAATGTTAATACTGAACAAAATACTTAAGTGATAAAAATAGAGCTACAACCTAGATTACAGATTACTTTAGAATACCCAAATACAAACAGTAGGATGTAACAATCAAATAAAGTTCAAATACATGAGTTACAATGTGGACATAACTTAAAACTATTAGAATAACGGAAGGCACAATAAAGAATAACTCTTGAATAATAAGGATAAAAGAAACCATGACACAGGACTCCTTATTGGTTAATCAAGAGACAAAGTATTCTATTTTCTGTTGAAGGACGTATGCTATTATCTGGGAACGGAGAGAAGAACTGTAAGGATCCCCAAATACGGTAATGGAATAGAACGGCTAACAGCCAGTCGGATTCTCCCCATTATACACTGTGTAGTGTCGCAAGACCCAGGATGACGTGTCACTCACAAAAAAGGAATTCCTGTTAGAAGGAATTTGGCCAATGGGAACAGGCCGATCTCGGGAGTGACGTCACTAGACAGGCAGGGGAGAGGTCTTGTTCTATGTTTTTAAATAGGGCTGATGGAGACGGAGACACACAGAAGAATCCTGGAGGGCGAGCCACACAGAAGGATCCTGGAGCCGGACACGCACAGAGCCACGGACACAGACGATGATAGAAGATCGCCATACAGCAGGGAATCCAGACTCCGCCGAGACGAAATCAAGCGCTCCCTGCCTGACCGCCGAGGAACGACTAGCAAACCACTAAGAGAAGACTCGTGTTGTCATGGGAACCAGAGACAACAACCATACCACCCCAGCACGAGAGAAGAAAGCTCTGATCGGCCCTAGCTGATCGGATCATGGACCAAACTGCCTCATCAAAGAGACAATTAGAAATACCAAAGAGACGATTAGATTGAAGTAAAGAGCTTTTACTGTGTTTTGAAATAAGCTGTGGTATATATAGGAATGGAAATAAACACCGCAGTTTGTTTGATTGAACCACCTCGTCAGCTTCTTTCCTTACTTGAACCGAACATCTGAAATACCAAACAATGCAGAGGAGAAGGGTAATAAAAAGACTATACGATCACTGAACTTAGATATAGGTATAAATGAAGATAGATATACTTCACTCTCCACTCGCATGCAGGACGAGCTGGCTACGCGGGAGCTACCCAAACGCCTCGATCTGTTGATTAACATGGCCATTCGGTTGGATAATCGTCACTGGGAGAGGGGACGCGAGAGGGAGGCTTCGTCACAGGTACTCTTCCGTCCCTCTCCTAGTGTCGATCGGCCAGCATACCAGCCAATGACAGAGCACCGGGGCGATGACGAGCCCATGCAGCTGGGAGCGTTGAACCTCTCTGAAGCGGAGAAGCAGAGGCGGGTCAACGAGAAGCGCTGTTTTCATTGTGGCCGCACAGGGGCATCGCTTCGCCGCCTGTCATGGCTCGGGAAACGCAGGAGCCCGCTAGGCCTGGGGAAGGTGCTAGCAGGTGGGCATGTCTCTCCGGTCATAAACGTTCACGACTCACATACTTTTTTTGATGTCACTGTCAGGTGGGGGGATTCTTCTAAAACGGCCAAGGCTTTAGTGGATTCGGGGGCTGCGGGCAACTTGATTCATGTGGGGGTGGCTCTAGAATGGGGGGTTCCTTTAGAGACACTAGAGGTGCCCATCCCTGTCCGTTCGCTGGACGGCCGACCGCTTGGTTGTTTTTGTTAGCGAGGGGGAATATTTGAATTTTATTGTTGTTATGTCTCCTCATTCCGACATTGTTTTAGGCCACCCCTGGCTTGTGCTGCATAATCCTCGTATTAATTGGGCTACGGGTGAACTCTCCATGGGAAGCGGCGTCAGCGCTGATGCTGGCGTGAGTTCATCCGTCCCTTCCCCCCTCCCTCTTTTGTCTCTCTCCAGGTTGACGGTGGATGTTGCAGATTCTTTATTATCCCCCAACCCCGATTTGGCAGGTGTTCCTGCGGTCTATTGTGACCTGGCGGACGTTTTTAGTAAAACGCGTGCTAAAGCACTACCGCCTCATAGACCTTACGACTGCACCATTGATCTTCTACCCGGCGCTTCTCCGCCCCGGGGACGGATGTTCTCTCTCTCCCGCCCTGAGACAGTGTCCATGAACACTTACATTCGAGAGGCATTGTCCGCGGGGCATATCCGACCGTCCACATCCCCTGCAGGCGCTGGCTTCTTTTTTGTGGCTAAAAAAGATGGTGATCAGCGGCCGTGCATAGATTATAGGGGGTTGAATGACGTTTCCATCAAGAACCGTTATCCTTTACCGCTCATGGACACCGCCTTTGAGTGCTTACAGGGGGCACAGGTCTTTTCTAAACTTGACTTACGTAATGCATACAACTTGGTCAGGATTAGAGAAGGGGACGAGTGGAAAACTGCATTTAATACTCCTAATGGGCATTATGAGTATTTGGTCATGCCTTTTGGTTTAGCTAATGCTCCAGCAGTTTTCCAAGCCCTGGTCAACGACGTGCTGCGGGATCTAATTGGGGTGTCAGTGTTTGTATATTTGGATGACATCCTTATTTTTTCTCGCGATATGGTGCAACACCAACTGCACGTTCGTGAGGTGCTTCAACATCTCCTTAAGCATCAACTTTTAGTTAAGGCTGAGAAGTGTGTGTTTCACACTGACACCGTTTCCTTCCTGGGCTTTGTGTTGACGAAGGGCGATCTTCGCATGGATCCAGCCAAGGTGAGTGCAGTCTTGGATTGGCCACGGCCTTCGTCGCTCAAGGAGTTACAACGTTTTTTGGGCTTTGCAAATTTTTACAGGCGCTTTATTCGCAATTTTAGTGCCTTAGTCAATCCATTAACCGCTCTCACTAAGTCCTCTCTCCCTGGCTTTGAATGGTCGCCTAGGGCAGAGTCGGCCTTCTGCGACCTCAAACGTCGATTTACCTCCGCCCCTGTACTGATCCGTCACGACACAGAGGCTCCGTTCATTGTGGAGGTGGATGCCTCTGACACCGCGGTGGGGGGGGTAATCTCGCAGAGATGTTTAAAGGATGGTAAGGTGCATCCTTGTGCCTTCTTTTCGCGCCGGCTGTCTCCGGCCGAGCGTAACTACGACGTGGGTAATCGGGAGTTATTGGCAATCAAATTGGCATTGGAGGAATGGAGACATTGGTTAGAGGGGGCGGCACATCCTTTCATTGTTTGGACTGACCATAAGAACTTGGCTTACATCCAAGGGGCTAAATGCCTTAACGCTCGCCAGGCCAGGTGGGCGTTATTCTTCACTCGATTTCGGTTTACCATCTCCTATCGACCCGGTTCCAAGAACGTCAAGCCTGACGCCCTGTCACGTCAGTTTGATCTTCCGGGTCGAGAGGAGAAGCCCCACCCTATTATTCCACAGGCCTTGATTTTGGCACCCGTGTCATGGGGCATAGATAGGGTGGTGAGGTCGGCTCAGGCACGGGAGCCAGATCCCGGTGGGGGTCCTCCGGGTCGGATGTATGTGCCCAAGGCGGCACGCTCACGCCTGCTGCAGTGGGCGCATACATCCTCTCTCACCGGCCACCCTGGGGCCACCAGAACCCTGGAGTTTATCCGTAGGAGGTTTTGGTGGCCGACAGAGGGGGGGGATACACGCTCCTTTGTGGCGGCCTGTCCGGTGTGCGCGCGCAGTAAGACCTCTCGCCGTGCGCCGGCGGGTCTCCTCCGACCGCTTCCTATTCCCAAGCGTCCCTGGTCGCACATATCCCTGGATTTTATTTCCGGTCTTCCCTTATCGGATGGGTTCACTGCCATCCTGGTGGTGGTGGACCGGTTCTCCAAGGCGGCCCACTTCATTCCCCTCCCCAAGCTCCCCTCGGCTCGGGAGACGGCTGACCTTGTGGTGCAGCACGTCTTTCGGGTTCATGGGCTTCCAGTGGATATTGTGTCCGACCGGGGTCCTCAGTTCGCCTCCAGGTTCTGGAAGGCGTTCGCCGCCGGTCTGGGCGCCTCCGTCAGCCTGTCGTCTGGGTTCCATCCGCAGACGAACGGGCAGACGGAGCGTGTCAACCAGGACCTGGAGGGCGTTCTGAGGTGATACGTTGCTGGGTGTCCGGCGACGTGGAGTAGGAGGTTGGCCTGGGCTGAGTATGCGCATAATACCCTCCTCTCCTCCTCTACTGGTATGTCTCCCTTTCAGTGTCAATATGGTTTTCAACCTCCTCTGTTTCCCGAACAGGAGCAGGAGGTGGAGATGCCGTCGGCCCAGGCACATGTGGCTCGCTGTCGCAGGACGTGGAGCAGAGTGCGGACGGCGCTGCAGAAGGCCTCGGTTAAGGCTCAGCGGCAAGCTAACCGCAAGGCTCCGGTTTTCCGTCCGGGACAGCGGGTTTGGCTTTCCACTCGTGATCTCCCTCTCCGGGTGGAGTCCAGGAAGCTGGCTCCTCGCTTTATAGGGCCCTTTAAAGTGGTGCGTCGGGTGAATCCTATGGCTTACAGGCTACGCCTTCCGGCCTCTATGAGGGTCCATCCGACGTTTCATGTGTCCCTGTTGAAGCCATTCCTCTCATCGCCCTTGTCCCCGCCACTCCCTGCGGTTCCTCCGCCCCGCATTATTGACGGTCAGCCTGTCTATACGGTGCGGAGAATCCTGAGTTGTAGACGGAGGGGTAGGGGGTTTCAGTTCTTGGTGGATTGGGAGGGGTACGGGGTAGAAGAGCGTTCTTGGGTGCCTCAACGGGACATATTAGATCCCAGCCTGATCGATGATTTCCGACGGCTGCATCCCGAGGCCCCTAGGTGAACGTCAGGTGCCGTTCGTCGGGGGGGGGATACTGTAACGTTCGGGAGACTATCATCCTTAGGATTGTCTCCCACTGTCTACCTGGGTCACTCCTGTTGTTATGGTTCACCTTGTATGTCACCACTGATTGCTGTCATCACTAATTGTCTGTCACACCTGGGTGCTGTCATTGGCTGTCAGACTGCTGCTCCTCATTGACAGCGTGGAATGTTGAGTATGTGACCTATTTAACATTTGCTCTATTCCTTGTTCTTTGCTAGAGCTTCACCTAATCCTACGGACGTACCTACAGCTGGACAAGCACAGACCTATTGTCTTCTCCCTGTTTATAGTGTATGCTTTTCCCTGTTAATAAACAGTACAGCTGTTTTGGAATAGTAAAACATTCTCCGTCTCGTTCTTCCTCTCGACAACTTGGAAGTCACTTACCCGTTCGTAACAATATGAATGAATAATTTCATGCCATGGCCCATGGGGCAACTTGCTAGAGTGATACAATTAATTGAGTTTATTATTAATTAAATGTATTGAGTGATAAAACACTTTAAAATACTTGTACAGCACTACAATGGCTAACATGTTTTAGGTTGGTTAGAGTTAGACAGCCCTTGGGTGAACAATTATTGTTGTAATTAGGAATCTCTTTTGTAATGTCTATCAATATAATAAACATTTTATTTCTGTTTTAATTTTATTTATTCTATTTTATCTCTATTGTCTTGTCATTATTGCAATACGTTTCTGTCCTGTGATGTCTTATGTATTATTATTATTGTGTTGTTGTGTCTTCCATGTGAAAAAAAGAGACTTGTACAGCAGTGGTGCCAATAAAATATTTTCTATGAACCCCAATGGCTGAAGAGTTGTCTGATCTGCTATTGGTAAAATAATGTAACCTAATATACTTACCTTTATACCTTACCTGCTACACTTAGGCTACCTGTCTAGATAAACCCAACTTCCTTTATACTTATACTCATATGTAGCTATAAGGGGGGGGAAAAGAAATGCACGTAAAAAAATCATTTTTTTTACTTCCGTTTAATTTAAAAAAAAAATTGGTGCCCCCCCATACTAGCTCATGCCCCCCCCCCCCCCCCCCCTGTGCCCCCCTGCTAAAAAAGTCCTAGAATCGCCACTGCCTGGACAGTATAATATGGGGCTTCTATAATGGTATGTTTACCACTCATTAATCGGCTGGTCTACCGTGAGCCAATACAGAGGCTTTACATGTCACCGATGTTCGGAACTCCTGAGGGATAATGCTGGCAGATAACAGGAGGCTTTAATTCTCAGCGTAAGCCTGTGTACCAACACCAAGACCTGCATTTGGCCACAGGGTTCATTCCTCTGGAAAGGGGAGGTAACAGCGGAGCCGCAGGGGTGCTAATGTTGACGTTAGTGTACTGGCTGCTCCTCTTTCCGCAGAGTTACGCACTGCGTATTGTTGCTAACGTACTGCTCCTATTTTTGCTGCACCCATCCGGTCAGTGTCACTCAACGAGTGAGTGATTGACTCACACACACAAAACCCTGGCAGCACATCACCCCCACCGGCTCCCGGTCAAGTTCGGTGTGATTCTCCTCCTTACCTGTAAGTGTTTCCATGACCTTGCCCCCAAATATCCCTCTGACCTTCACACCTCACCTACACCCCCTGTCGTAGGCTACGCTCCTCGTCACTCCTCACACCAGACTGCTGTCGGGGACAGGGCCTTCAGTGCTGCTCCAATCCTCTGGATCACTCTCCCTGCCTCAATCCACAACAGAATCCATCTGTTTTCTTTTTTTTTTATCCACTTTTTCTCCTCCTGTTTTTTTCTTCTTCTGAATTTTCCTCCCATCCCAATTTAGTCATTATGCCAATTCCCCCCTCCCCTTCCTGGTCGATGCGCGCATGTGCCCCCCACTGGTTGGTCTAGGGAGCCCTGAAGTCTATCACATGCTTCCTCCGATACATATGTAGCACCCTGAATATGTGGCTATTATTCAGAAGTGCTGACTTGCCTTTTATCTCCCCATTGTGCACAAAGACATATTAACTAGTTTCCAGTGATATTACCTCGAACAATGACGCAGGCTTCTCCTTCTTTCACCGGCTGGAATATGGATTATAAACAAGTAAACTGGATCATATTCTTTCCACCCAGTGTTTCCTGTGGGGCTAGTTGGCGGTACCAGCAGGGGGCGGCGGTGGCAGGCAGAGCGCACGAGAGAGAGACAGCAGGAGAAGCAAGTGAACGGGAACGGAGGTGAGGCGAGCCAGCCTCTTCGACAGTGGACTTGGACCTGGTCGGTCGTGTCTTGACAGAGCCCCCGTTGTGGACCACACGGGCGAACGTATTGAACTTATATATGACGGGTTATGGTCGGTCGTGTCTTGACAGAGCCCCCGTTGTGGACCACACGGGCGAACGTATTGAACTTATATATGACGGGTTATTCTAGAAGTATCCGTGATAGTGTGTGAGTAAGAGAAACCGAACCCAAGGACTAACGTCCATAGATAACGTGTTATAGTAGCAGTGTGTGCGGTATATTTAGCATGCTGCTAACGGCTATATTGACTCCAGTATACACCGGGCGCGAGGCGCTGAAGAGACCGGTGGTGTAGCCAGCCACGTTGCGTAACAGTATACTATAACCGAATAGCAGGAGGGCTGTCTGGGACCCACAGAGTAGCTTCAGTTAAGGTAGGGCTGGAGTATCGTCGCGCGTCGACCCAGCGCCGGCCGTCAACAACCAGTCTTCGCCGGCGTTCGACAGCTGCTCTGCACCGGCTGTCTTCAGCCAGCACGGGAGTTCGTCCTGACCAGCAGAGGTCGCCATCACCCAGCACGCGCTCTCAGCCCGCTACTGCTCCCTCTGCTCCAGCCCCGCTGGCTGGCGCCCGTGACGAGAGCGTTCAACGCCATCTTGCTACCCGGACAGGGGTGGCGCGGCGAGGCCGCCATCTTGGTTGAGTACAATAGAGCTTCGATGCTCAGGATCTTATTGCACAGTACACAGTGTGATGCGGCCTACGGGTGAAGCTAACGTTGCTAACTACAGTTCATAGGGGTACCCCATAAACATTACATGCCGGCATTAGCATAGGACTTTTGTTTTGGTAAAGTGGGCCCACCTTTTCATTTTCTTTGAGTGTGATAACGTGTTTGTTCTTTAATAATATTTTCCCATCTAATTAACCCTTTCCCTGTGGGGAGGTTACAGACCTGTAGAATCATAAGTAAAGCCTTAGAGAGGTATTATCCCTACCATATAACTAAAGCCTGAGAGAGGTATTATTCATGGTACTAACCCAGACGTGGGTGATGAGTCAAGCACATTGAAGTATATTATCCCTGGTACTAACCCAGAGGTGGGTGTATAATATAAGTGTCTATAAGGTATTGAGTTACAAATTGAGTAATAGTAGGACTTCATTCTATTTGACCCATTCCTATTAAATCTTTGTAACTGAACAGTACAATTAACATAAAGAATTAGATGGGGTTCTGTGTGCGTGTCCCTTCCTGAACCTATAAACAACTCTTTTGGTGTGGGTAACGTTAATACAATTAACCCCTTCCTATCCAACTCTCCCCTTTTCATTATAAGGTTTCTAGTGGTCATCAAGGGAGGGTACTGCTTGCGGGAGGAACGAATCTATCTATGCATGTCAGTCACTAGGTGTGGGAGGGTTAACGGAGGTATTCAGGGAAGTGAGAGCGAGTTGTGAGTACTGCTGACCGCTCCGGAGAGGCGAGGAACACCAGAGTACCAAACCAGGTTGGTAAATCCCGGGCCCCATTCACTCCCACTACCGGGCCCCAGTTTGACGCTCCAGGCCCAAAGACGAGGGTGCAGTCAGACGGAGCTCTGCTGTGTCCAGCTACCTTGTGACTGCCAACAACCGTTCCCACCAAGCAGGGATAATCCACCCTGCTACACATAGGAGACAGCCAGCAGCCTCTTTTCATCTGACAGCGAGGACTCTCATTGGTGAAGTGTAACGTGTGGGAGGTCACACTACCTTCACCATTTCCCTCCCTCGCTGTGCAGGCGCCCTGACCGACCTGTAGGAGTCACTGTTTACAATGACCAGATTACCACCCACCAGCTTCCCTCCCGCTGACACCGCAAATTGTGTCAGTATGACGACCGGCCTGGTAGACAGACGCTTAGTCCGCTGTGCTACCCGGCCGCCAGTCCATCTCTGTTTTCAAATTAAGATTGAAGACACACCTCAAGTTTTCTTTAGTTTTATTTTCCCTGCTGTTTGTTAGGACTCCTGTTGACCTTTTTTGTTCATTTTCTTTTTCTTTTCTTTTAAATTGTAAAGTGCCCTTGGGTTATTTTAAATTGAATGTATTATTATTATAAAATTATATATTTTTTTATCCACTTTTTCTCCTTATTTTCTATTTTTCTCCCATCCCAATTTCGTGTTTCCAATTCTCCCCTCCCCAGTCTTGAACGTTGCTCGCATATGCCCCCCACTGGTCGGTTGTAGGGAGGATAGAAGCCTTGCATCACGTGTCCCCTCTGGTACACGAGGAGGCAGCCTGTCACATCTTTTCACCTGCCAGCGCGGACTCTCATTGGCGAGGTGTAACGTGTGGGAGGCTCACACTACCCCCGCTATTTCCTGTCTCTGCTGTGCAGGCGGGCCCCCAACCGACCTGTAGGAGTCGCTGTCCAGATTACCACCCATCGACTTCCACCCGCTGACTCTGCCAATTGAGCCAGTATGACGGCCGGCCCAAGACGGAGGCAACGCAGACAGCCGGAGTCAAACCCGGTGTCTCTTGCGTTGGTGACGAGCGCAATGTCCGCTGCGCCACCCAGCCGCCTATTATTATTATTATTATTATTATTATTATTATTATTATTATTATTAACTAAAGTTGAAGGACATGCGAAGGGAGACAGCAGCACTTTGGTTGGTCGCGCATGGGTGGAGGCATCTCTGCGAATGCCCTTCTTGATCCCTTTGTGATCATCGATTTTCAATGTTACAACCAATTAGGATGTGGGGGAAAAAAACGAGGCTTCTAAAAGCCAGTAGACATTTCAGACGTTGGACATTCTAACGTCGCGACGGAGTTGTTATGGGGGGTGACTCATATTAGCAGCCGACGTTTGAATGAGGCAGCGGCGGCGGCGCAACTCATTCTCTCAGTAGCTCTGGTCACGTGACCCGGTAAAGGAAGAAGCAGGAAACCAGACCAGCTTAAGGAATGTTATTAGAAAGCCCAATGCCTGGAGAGAACACATCCCCGATCCATCACGCGTAGGCTATAGAGGAAACA
>NC_140173.1:106988689-107148689 GCF_963971535.1 Notolepis coatsorum | reverse complement strand
GGCCTGGGACTGGTTTACTCTCCCCCCCCCCCCCCCTCTCTCCTCTTGATTTCAGCAGTAGAGTTATAGGCCTCTCTCTGCCTCAAACTGTTCATCTGCTCCAACTCATCTCCATAAATATGACTTCACCCCTGGCAGTGGGTTGATGGTCTGTTAGTAAAAGGACATTTACATTTGTCCCCTAGTGTTTTTCGCGAGCATTGGGTTGAGGATGGCGTGAATATAACTTGCCTTTTTGTTACAAAGAATAAATCAAATCCAATAAATAATCTAACCCTATGCATTTGTGGTAAGGCTACCGCATAGAAACTGAGTTGATGGACTGAAAGTCTGTTCTATCATTTCAATGTCTATGTGGTGCAGCACCACCATAAAATCATAGGATGAGATACTTTTCTTTTGTCATTTAGTTTAAGGCGCTGAGCTCATAGAAGGGCCCACAGTCTGTGAGCGTTAATCCTGCCTTCTAATGTATTCTGAAGCTGTGGACAAGTTGTTTACGCTTCCATTGGTTTTCAACATTGGAGTTAAGTGACACCAGATCTTGTTTTGTGATGAAATGACGGAGTTAAACAAAAACTTGTTTTCCTACTTTGGGGAAAAAAGTACTTGTGTTCCTTCTATGTGTCGCATTAGTGTCGCTAATGATGTAAGCCAGGTACTGTCACAAAAATGTTTGCCAAATTTACCATTTCACGCACGCACGCACGCACACGCACACACACACACACACACACACACACACACACACACACACACACACACACACACACACACACACACACACACACACACACACACACACATTGTATATATTCTATTGTGCTTCTATGTTCATTTATTTATATATTTATTAGTTCATATTCCATTTTATTTTATTCCACCTTTTTATTTTTTATTCTACCATAATTGTCTGTCAATGTCGCACCAAAAACAACCAAATCAAATTAATTGGCAATAAACTACTTGGCAATAAAGACCTTTCTGATTCTGATTCTGATTAGAATCTGGCCATGTCCTCATTCCTAGATATGGCGGGCATTTTATTCCCCTGCAAAAATGGCCTGTACTGTACAGGAGAGAGTTTTCGGATTTTTCCGAGTTTTCGGATTTTTCCGAGTTTTTGGATTTTTCAGAGTTTTCCGAGTTTTAGAAATCTTTCTGACTTTTCCGAGTTTTTGAAATGTTTCGGACTTTTCCGAGTTTTTGAAATTGTTCGGGACTAAGGGGGTGTGGCCTAGGGGGCGTGGTCTAATGATCGGGGGAGTGGTCAACATCGACCAATGAAAGAGGATATCCCTACCGAGTACAATGGCACAATCCGCAAGTCTCTACGACAAACGGTTCAAGAGATACACTGAGGGGGTGTGGCCTAAGGGGGCGTGGTCTAAGGATCGGGGGAGTGGTCAACATCGACCAATGGAAGAGGATATCCCTACCGAGTACAATGGAACAACCCGCAAGTCTCTATGACAAACGGTTCAAGAGATACACTGAGGGGGTGTGGCCTAAGTGGGTGTGGTCTAAGGATCGGGGGAGTGGTCAACATCGACCAATGAAAGGTGGTCAACATCGACCAATGAAAGAGGATATCCCTACTGAGTACAATGACACAACCCGCAAGACAGAGGGCGCTGTCCAGCAATTCAGCTGTTAGGCTGAACCAATCATGAGCCAAGCCATCAGAGCCTTGAACAATGAACATTGAGTGCCACAGAACACTGAACTATCCACACACAAGCACACATGAGCACACACACGACACGCACGCTGTGCACTAGCAGCCACTTTAACACTTTAACATGAGCGGGCACACACTCATGCCGCACTCACCCACACTTATTGCCAAAAGGAAAGGCCACTTTAAATTAGTATAGCAACAGTAACAGTGTATTGCACTACCAAAGCTACCTAGCATGTCCTATATGCTCTGTAAATAACTATGTACAGATACCGAGATGTCACACCATGTTACCTGTTACCTGTTATTGCACAATGTTGTTTTTATTGGATTCTATTATATGTTGTACCACTGTATTGCACATCGTTGCGGGCAAGACCACCCGCATTTCATTGTATACTTGTATGCCGTGACAAATAAAACTCTTGACTTGACTTGACTTGAGCCATGAGCCACACAGGTGATGCAATCATAATGACTTGCACTTTCCATCCAATGCATGTCTATGGAGGCAGATGCATGACTGCATTGTCACGTTGATTAAAAGAAAACTATACGAGATGAAGCGTTGTGACTCGCACGTGAGCACTTAGACGAGTAGGCGAAGGGTTGTGTGCGATATTGTGGCATTCCTTTGACAATTGTGGCGTCGGTGGCGATCGGAACAGAAGGGGAAAAAAGCTAAAAAATCATCGGATTCCTAGAGTGGGATTACATTGCGGTCTATGGGGAAGAGAACCTTCAAACAAATGGTCGTCAGTTGAGATAGGAATGTCCAATTCCATTTATTTTTCTTTTGTGAGCGAGCTGACAGCCGTGTCATCGTTTTGATGTGTTTTTTTGGAAGACAAAATTATTCCAGCAGCCGCACTCTAACTTGCAATGCATTTCCAATGGGACCAAAATGTTCCCTTTTAAAGTCGATTCGTAGCCAAACGGTGAGGTGTAACTTTCCAAGTTCGAATAGCGATGTTGCCATAGGCAAGCCGGTCATTTTGATACCTTTCACGTGTATGGGGCGCGAACTCTCTGGCAGGAGTTGTGTTTGCAAAATCGGTGGAATAAATAAAGAAAGAAATAAAAATAGTATAGATAACTAGACAATTCTGCGCGGGGGAAATTGTGAAAGTGTGGGTGACGCCTGTGCACCGCCGGCCAACGGGAGAGGGTCTCTCGCGAGTCTCTATGACAAACGGTTCAAAGGATACAAAAAGGGGGCGCGGCCTAAGGATCGGGGGAGTGGTCAACATAGACCATTTGAAGATCGGACTTTTCAGAGTTTTAAATTTTTTTTGGATTTTTCCGAGTTTTCGGAATTTTCCGAGTTTTCGGATTTTCGGACTTTTCCGAGTTTTTGAACTTTTTCGGATTTTTGATGTTTCCGAGTTTTCAGACTTTTCCGAGTTTTTGAACTTTTTCGGATTTTTGATGTTTCCGAGTTTTCGGAATTTTCCGAGTTTTTGGATTTTTCAGAGTTTTCGGGTTTTCGGACTTTTCCGAGTTTTTGAACTTTTTCGGATTTTAGATTTTTCCGAGTTTTAGAATTTTTCCGAGTTTTCGGATTTTTCCGAGTCGGATTTTTCCGAGTTTTTGAAAGGGGGTGTGGCCTAAGGGGGCGTGGTCTAATGATCAGGGGAGTGGTCAACATCGACCAATGAAAGAGGATATCCCTACCGAGTACAATGGCACAATCCGCAAGTCTCTACGACAAACGGTTCAAGAGTACTTGTGTTCCTTCTATGTGTCGCATTAGTGTCGCTAATGATGTAAGCCAGGTACTGTCACAAAAATGTTTGCCAACTTTACCATTTCACGCACGCACGCACGCACACGCACACACACACACACACACACACACACACACACACACACACACACACACACATTGTATATATTCTATTGTGCTTCTATGTTCATTTATTTATATATTTATTAGTTCATATTCCATTTTATTTTATTCCACCTTTTTATTTTTTATTCTACCATAATTGTCTGTCAATGTCGCACCAAAAACAACCAAATCAAATTAATTGGCAATAAACTACTTGGCAATAAAGACCTTTCTGATTCTGATTCTGATTAGAATCTGGCCATGTCCTCATTCCTAGATATGGCGGGCATTTTATTCCCCTGCAAAAATGGCCTGTACTGTACAGGAGAGAGTTTTCGGATTTTTCCGAGTTTTCGGATTTTTCCGAGTTTTTGGATTTTTCAGAGTTTTCCGAGTTTTAGAAATCTTTCTGACTTTTCCGAGTTTTTGAAATGTTTCGGACTTTTCCGAGTTTTTGAAATTGTTCGGGACTAAGGGGGTGTGGCCTAGGGGGCGTGGTCTAATGATCGGGGGAGTGGTCAACATCGACCAATGAAAGAGGATATCCCTACCGAGTACAATGGCACAATCCGCAAGTCTCTACGACAAACGGTTCAAGAGATACACTGAGGGGGTGTGGCCTAAGGGGGCGTGGTCTAAGGATCGGGGGAGTGGTCAACATCGACCAATGGAAGAGGATATCCCTACCGAGTACAATGGAACAACCCGCAAGTCTCTATGACAAACGGTTCAAGAGATACACTGAGGGGGTGTGGCCTAAGTGGGTGTGGTCTAAGGATCGGGGGAGTGGTCAACATCGACCAATGAAAGGTGGTCAACATCGACCAATGAAAGAGGATATCCCTACTGAGTACAATGACACAACCCGCAAGACAGAGGGCGCTGTCCAGCAATTCAGCTGTTAGGCTGAACCAATCATGAGCCAAGCCATCAGAGCCTTGAACAATGAACATTGAGTGCCACAGAACACTGAACTATCCACACACAAGCACACATGAGCACACACACGACACGCACGCTGTGCACTAGCAGCCACTTTAACACTTTAACATGAGCGGGCACACACTCATGCCGCACTCACCCACACTTATTGCCAAAAGGAAAGGCCACTTTAAATTAGTATAGCAACAGTAACAGTGTATTGCACTACCAAAGCTACCTAGCATGTCCTATATGCTCTGTAAATAACTATGTACAGATACCGAGATGTCACACCATGTTACCTGTTACCTGTTATTGCACAATGTTGTTTTTATTGGATTCTATTATATGTTGTACCACTGTATTGCACATCGTTGCGGGCAAGACCACCCGCATTTCATTGTATACTTGTATGCCGTGACAAATAAAACTCTTGACTTGACTTGACTTGAGCCATGAGCCACACAGGTGATGCAATCATAATGACTTGCACTTTCCATCCAATGCATGTCTATGGAGGCAGATGCATGACTGCATTGTCACGTTGATTAAAAGAAAACTATACGAGATGAAGCGTTGTGACTCGCACGTGAGCACTTAAACGAGTAGGCGAAGGGTTGTGTGCGATATTGTGGCATTCCTTTGACAATTGTGGCGTCGGTGGCGATCGGAACAGAAGGGGAAAAAAGCTAAAAAATCATCGGATTCCTAGAGTGGGATTACATTGCGGTCTATGGGGAAGAGAACCTTCAAACAAATGGTCGTCAGTTGAGATAGGAATGTCCAATTCCATTTATTTTTCTTTTGTGAGCGAGCTGACAGCCGTGTCATCGTTTTGATGTGTTTTTTTGGAAGAAAAAATTATTCCAGCAGCCGCACTCTAACTTGCAATGCATTTCCAATGGGACCAAAATGTTCCCTTTTAAAGTCGATTCGTAGCCAAACGGTGAGGTGTAACTTTCCAAGTTCGAATAGCGATGTTGCCATAGGCAAGCCGGTCATTTTGATACCTTTCACGTGTATGGGGCGCGAACTCTCTGGCAGGAGTTGTGTTTGCAAAATCGGTGGAATAAATAAAGAAAGAAATAAAAATAGTATAGATAACTAGACAATTCTGCGCGGGGGAAATTGTGAAAGTGTGGGTGACGCCTGTGCACCGCCGGCCAACGGGAGAGGGTCTCTCGCGAGTCTCTATGACAAACGGTTCAAAGGATACAAAAAGGGGGCGCGGCCTAAGGATCGGGGGAGTGGTCAACATAGACCATTTGAAGATCGGACTTTTCAGAGTTTTAAATTTTTTTGGATTTTTCCGAGTTTTCGGAATTTTCCGAGTTTTCGGATTTTCGGAATTTTCAGAGTTTTTGAACTTTTTCGGATTTTTGATGTTTCCGAGTTTTCAGACTTTTCCGAGTTTTTGAACTTTTTCGGATTTTTGATGTTTCCGAGTTTTCGGAATTTTCCGAGTTTTTGGATTTTTCAGAGTTTTCGGGTTTTCGGACTTTTCCGAGTTTTTGAACTTTTTCGGATTTTAGATTTTTCCGAGTTTTAGAATTTTTCCGAGTTTTCGGATTTTTCCGAGTCGGATTTTTCCGAGTTTTTGAAAGGGGGTGTGGCCTAAGGGGGCGTGGTCTAATGATCAGGGGAGTGGTCAACATCGACCAATGAAAGAGGATATCCCTACCGAGTACAATGGCACAATCCGCAAGTCTCTACGACAAACGGTTCAAGAGATACACTGAGGGGGTGTGGCCTAAGGGGGCGTGGTCTAAGGATCGGGGGAGTGGTCAACATCGACCAATGAAAGGTGGTCAACATCGACCAATGGCACAATCCGCAAGTCTCTACGACAAACGGTTCAAGAGATACACTGAGGGGGTGTGGCCTAAGGGGGCGTGGTCTAAGGATCGGGGGAGTGGTCAACATCGACCAATGAAAGGGGGTGTGGCCTAAGGAGGCGTGGTCTAATGATCGGGGGAGTGGTCAACATCGACCAATGAAAGAGGATATCCCTACCGAGTACAATGGCACAATCCGCAAGTCTCTACGACAAACGGTTCAAGAGATACACTGAGGGGGTGTGGCCTAAGGGGGTGTGGTCTAAGGATCGGGGGAGTGGTCAACATCGACCAATGAAAGGTGGTCAACATCGACCAATGGCACAATCCGCAAGTCTCTACGACAAACGGTTCAAGAGATACACTGAGGGGGTGTGGCCTAAGGGGGCGTGGTCTAAGGATCAGGGGAGTGGTCAACATCGACCAATGAAAGGTGGTCAACATGGACCAATGAAAAATGAAAAAGGATATCCCTACTGAGTACAATGGCACAATCCGCAAGTCTCTACGACAAACGGTTCAAGAGATACACTGAGGGGGTGTGGCCTAAGGGGGCGTGTTCTAAGGATCGGGGGAGTGGTCAACATCGACCAATGAAAGGTGGTCAACATGGACCAATGAAAAATGAAAGAGGATATCCCTACTGAGTACAATGACACAACCCGCAAGACAGAGGGCGCAATTCAGTTCTGCAACACAGTGATGGGCAATGATGGGTAAAAGTGGATGAGGTCATTGGCAGTAGTGATGTGCCCAAACGGATCATTTCAGTGAGTGAGCGATTCGATTCACGCTCACGGCAATGAACCGATTCACTGATTCGACTCACGGTTCAGTGGCGCTTGCGGATCCTGCTTCGATGCAAAAACCATGAAGCGGGAGCGCGACCGGAAAAAAAATGTGGCCGATGTTATACATACAATTACATACAATTATACATACAATTGTTAAGGGGATGCAGACCAGAGAAAGACTTTCGTCTTGTTTCCATCAGGGTCCCCCTGTTTACATCAGTAATCATCGGTAACATTTAGAATGTTGAGAATGCTATTCATCGACTACAGCTCGGCATTCAATACCATAGTCCCCTCCATACTCATAGCCAAGCTCAGGGACCTGGGCTTGAACTATGACCTCTGCCAGTGGGTCTTGGACTTCCTGACTGGCAGACCCCAGGTGGTGAGAGCAGGCAACTGCACCTCCTCATCCATCACCCTCAACATAGGGGCCCCCCAGGGCTGTGTTCTGAGTCCCCTCCTCTACTCCCTGTACACACACGACTGTGTGGCTCAGCGGAGTAGCAATACAATCATCAAATTTGCTGACGACACAGTGGTGGTGGGCCTGATCTCTGCCAACGACGAGAGGGCCTACCTGGAAGAGGTCAAGGTCCTGGCGGGATGGTGCCAGGAAAACAGCCTCTCCCTGAACGTCAGCAAAACAAGGGAGATGATTGTGGACTTCAGGAGGTCGGGGGTCAAGGACTACAGCCCCCTCAGCATCGACGGGGCACCGGTTGAGAGAGTCAACAGCTTTAAGTACCTCGGAGCCTACATATCCGAGGACTTGACATGGACCACACACATTGACAGTGTTGTGAAGAAGGCACGACAACGCCTCTACTTCCTCAGGCGCCTAAGGAAGTTCCAAGTCAGTCAGAAGATCCTTAAGAACTTCTACTCATGTACAATAGAGAGCATCTTGACCGGCAACATCACCTCCTGGTTTGGGAATAGCACTGCACAAGACCGAAGCAGACTACAAAGAGTGACACGTTCAGCCGAACGCACAATTGGAGGGGGGCTCCCCACCCTCCAGAACATTTACAACAAGCGTTGCAAGGGCAAGGCTAAGAGAATCATTAAAGACTCCAGTCACCCGAACAACTGCCTCTTTGAACTGCTGCGGTCAGGCAAGCGATACCGGAGTCTCAAGGCGAGCACAGAAAGACTCAGAAGAAGCTTCTATCCCCAGGCCATCAGGCTGCTAAACGAACAATGAACACTACACAACAACAACCACCAAACGCACATAGCACACACATCCACACGCACACACTCACTTTAAACAAACACACTGTAGCACCCACTCCACACACTTTATAGCACACACCCACTTTAAACAAACACACTGTAGCACCCACTCCCCACACTTTATATTTATTGATGAAGGATTGCACTACAACTCGTACACCTTACTGTAAATTGTACCTAAATTGTACCTCATCCCATTTCTGCTTTGCACTATATAGTACTGTACATTAGTACACTGCATAGTATTGTATATTATATGGTAACTCAGAACATTGTACATATGTCTATACCGAACACTGTGACCTCATTTTCTTCTTCTAAATTACATGCTATACTATGTTATTTGATACTATCTTGTCTAGCACAGTCTCTGGAGCGTAACAGTAAGAAGCATTTTGTATGAAAGTATTCTGTACTTCTGTATGACAACTATTAAAGAAACTTGAAAACTTGAAACTTGAATTGATTTCAAGGTCCTCCTCCTTATATACAAAGTATAAACATTGCGATCATCTACTATTGAAGGTTCCAAGCCACAGTCTAAAGAAAATCGGGGATGCAGCCTTTGCTAACTACGCACCAAAGTTATGGAACACACTACCTATGGACATTAGGGAAGCTAGATCTCTTAATATTTTCAGAAATAAGCTAAAAACGTACCTCTTCACCATAGCCTTCTAATACACCCCGCTGTTGATTGTACTGTAGCACTATTTTACTCTGGCCATTCTATTGCATAATTTTACTATCTATTCTACTATTCTATTACTGCACTGTATTATTGGTGTGCAAACCAGTCATTGTGTGTGTCTGTGTGCGTGCCGGGGGGGGGGGGGGGGGGGGGGGGGGGGGACGTGAACCGACTCATTGCCAGACGTGAGCGATTCGACTCACGCTCACGGCAATGAATCGGCTCTTATGAACGAGTCGCTCATGACCGACCCATCACTAATTGGCAGCTCAGCCACGAGCCACACAGCTGTTATATTAGGCTGAACCAATCATGAGTGAGCCACGAGCCACACAGGTGTTGCAATCACAATGACTTGAATCACAATGACTTGCATTTTCTGGATTTTCTTTGCATGACTGCATTGTCACGTTGATTAAAAGAAAACTATAGGAGATGAAGCGTTGTGACTCGCACAGGAGCACTACAACGAGTAGGCGAAGGGTTGTGTGCGATATTGTGGCATTCGTGCGATATTGTGGCACTCCTTCGGCGATCGGAACAGAAGGGTAAAAAAGAGTGAGAAAAAAGAGATTCCTAGAGTGTATTTGCATGGCGGTCAATGGGGAGGAGAACCTTCAAAGAAATGGTCGTCAGTTGAGATATAAATGTCCAATTCCATTTATTTTTCTTTTGTGAGCGGACTGACATCCGTGTCATCGATTCGTAGCCAGACGGTGCGGTGAAACTTTACGAGTTCGAATACCGCTGTTGCCATAGGCAGGCCGGTCGTTTTGATAGCTCTCACGTGTATGGGGCGCGAACGCTCTGGCACGAGTGGTGTTTGGAAAATCGGTGGAATAAAGAAAGAAAGAAACAATAAAAAGACGTACAATAACTACAGTGTGGGTGGCAACCTGGCTTCGCCAGGTCACCCACACTAACAACAGTGTGGGTGGCAACCTGGCTTCGCCAGGTCACCCACACTAATAATGCATTTTATTTATAAGGCGCCTTTCAAGACACTCAAGGTCGCTGTACAACAATTTAAAAACAGTTAATTAACAATCACAGTCCATTTAAAAAATAAAATCAGACATACGCCTGCCTAAACAGGTGGGTTTTGAGGTGGGTTTTAAATGGGATGATGGAGTCAATGTTCCTGATGTCGGGGAAGAGGGAGTTCCAGAAGCGGGGGGCAGAGCAGCTGAAGGCTCTTGACCCCATGGTGGACAGAAGGGTTGATGGAGGAGGCAGACCTGAGGGACCGGGTGGGAATGTTGATGTGGAGGAGGTCGGACAGGTATGGAGGGGCGAGGTTGTGGATGGCCTTGAATGTATGGAGGAGGATCTTGTAATCTATGCGGTGTTTGATGGGAAGCCAGTGTAGTTGGCGTAGGATGGGGGTGATGTGACTGATGACTGATACTGTCCTACACACTGTCCTACGCACTGGCATACTGTCCTACATACTGGCATACTGTCCTACACACTGGCATACTGTCCTACACACTGGCAAACTGTCATACACACTGGCATACTGTCCTACATACTGGCATACTGTCCTACATACTGTCCTACATACTGTCCTACATACTGGCATACTGTCCTACATACTGGCATACATACAGTCCTACATACTGGCATACAGTCCTACATACTGGCATACTGTCCTGCACACTGGCATACTGTCCTACATACTGGCATACAGTCCTACATACTGTCCTACACACTGACATACTGTCCTACATACTGACATACAGTCCTACACACTGGCATACTGTCCTACATACTGGCATGCTGTCCTACACACTGGCATACAGTCCTACATACTGGCATACAGTTTTTCTTTTTTTTATCCACTTTTTCTCCTATTTTCTATATTTTCTCCCATCCCAATTTCGTATCATCCAATTCAACCCTCCCCTGTCACGAACGCTGTTTCTTGCCTCCCACAAGCCGGCTGCAATATGGACTAAGTCATACATAGCACAAGTCCCCTCCGGTACTTGAGGTAACAGCAGTCGCATCTTTTCACCTGCGCAGCTCGATCTCTCAGTGTCGAGGAGTAACACGTGGGAGGCTCACGCTGCCCCCGGCACTTCCTGATTCTACTGCGCAGGCGCACCAACCGACCTGTAGGAGTCGCTGTCCACAACGCCCGATCCCCACCCTTCAGTTTCCCTCCCCGTAATACGGCCAATGTGTATTACTGTGGACGACCAGCTAAACTGAAAGCAAATGTGGAGCGCTGGGCTCGAACAGGCGAGCCCAGCGTCTCCAGATTTCGTGGCGAGCGCCTTGCCCACTACACCACGTAGCCGCCTACAGACTGGCATACTATCCTACATACTGGCATACAGTCCTACACACTGGCATACAGTCCTACACACTGGCATACTGTCCTACATACTGGCATACAGTCCTACATACTGACATGCTGTCCTACACACTGGCATACTGTCCTACACACTGACATACTGTCCTACACACTGGCATACTGTCCTACATACTGACATACTGTCCTACATACTGGCATACTGTCCTACATACTGGCATACAGTCCTACATACTGGCATACTGTCCTACATACTGACATACTGTCCTACATACTGGCATACTGTCCTACATACTGGCATACAGTCCTATATACTGGCATACTGTCCTACATACTGACATACTGTCCTACATACTGGCATACTGTCCTACATACTGGCATACAGTCCTACATACTGGCATACTGTCCTACATACTGACATACTGTCCTACATACTGGCATACTGTCCTACATACTGGCATACAGTCCTACATACTGGCATACTGTCCTACATACTGACATACTGTCCTACATACTGACATGCTGTCCTACACACTGGCATACTGTCCTACATACTGGCATACTGTCCTACACACTGACATACTGTCCTACACACTGACATGCTGTCCTACATACTGACATACTGTCCTACATACTGACATGCTGTCCTACACACTGGCATACTGTCCTACATACTGACATGCTGTCCTACACACTGGCATACAGTCCTACACACTGGCATACTGTCCTACACACTGGCATACAGTCCTACACACTGGCATACAGTCCACACTGGCATACAGTCCTACACACTGGCATACTGTCCTACACACTGGCATACAGTTCTACACACTGGCATACAGTCCTACACACTGGCAACTGGCATACAGTCCTACACACTGGCATACTGTCCTACATACTGGCAGGGGTGTAAAGTACTTGAGTAATTGTACTTTGTTACAATACTTAAGTACTGTTTTGGGGGATTTGTACTTTACTCGAGTATTATTAGATTTGTATACTTTGTACTTTTACTCCATTACATTTCAGAGAAGAAAAACATACTCGTGAGTTGCGAACAACCCAATGTCTCGTTTGCAAATGCGCTGGTTGAAATTCTGAGTCCGGAGATCCTCACTACGACACCTGAAGTGGATCAATGTTACAGAATTGGTGCTCTAAATAACTCCAAGCCTAGAGTAGTTATTGCTAGCTTAAGTCAAATTGGAATAAAAGAAAGAATTGTTCGAGAGGCACGGAAGAAGAATGCTAAACTGGCATACGGAGGGCAAACAGTCTATTTCTATGAAGATTACTGCCCCGAGGTTGTGGAGCAACGTTCCCGTTACAAGACCGGCATGCCATTACTCTACAGTCAAGGTTTCAGACCGACCCTCCGGTACCCTGCGAGGCTGTCCATCGTCACTAAAGACGGATTGAGGACGCATCTTTCCTCGCCTGATGAAGCTAAAACCTTCTTGAAGAGCCAGGAGGACACCTCGTCTAAATAGGCTACAGTATACTGTCCTACATACTGACATGCTGTCCTACACACTGGCATATTGTCCTACATACTGGCATACTGTCCTACACACTGACATGCTGTCCTACATACTGGCATACAGTCCTACATACTGGCATACTGTCCTACATACTGACATGCTGTCCTACACACTGGCATACTGTCCTACACACTGGCATACAGTCCTACACACTGGCATACAGTCCACACTGGCATACAGTCCTACACACTGGCATACTGTCCTACACACTGGCATACAGTCCTACACACTCCGGTACCCTGCAAGGCTGTCCATCGTCACTAAAGACGGATTGAGGACGCATCTTTCCTCGCCTGATGAAGCTAAAACCTTTTTGAAGAGCCAGGAGGACACCTCGTCTAAATAGGCTACAGTATACTGTTTTTGTGCAGAACACTTCGTTATGGCTTAAACGCCAAACGGCGTCATATACATTTTGATAACCTTGTTTTATAAATAGGTTAACTATGTGACGCTGGATATCGTCTAGATACGTTATTTTAATGTTTCGCTACATCTGATATAAGGGGGGTTTGGTCCGGTTTATTTGTTTTGATAAATCATTGAACGTCCACTAAGGCTGGGGAGATTAACGTTAGCTCTGTTTAAATGATCTATGATTTTTATGCAAGTCATCGTGTTGGGCCATGACTGGGCAATACCTCCGGAGGTTCTTTTTTATTATTATTTTGATGTTTTCCCCGTGTGTGTACATGTTTGTATTGGACTTCGAGATCTATTGACGTTTCGGGCACGTTCTACCGGCCACTCACTCGACATATAGTGATTTCCACCGCCGGCTTAGTCAATTGCTATTGCTGTTGTTGACATATTGGAGGCTTCGGCCAGACATAATGGAACAGTACAGAAGATTCTAGAATGGCAGACGAGCTGTTGCACAGCGCTCTCTCCTGATACGATGGACTAATGGCACTTTACTAAAATGAAATGGAATATTCTGTAACTTTTACATGCGTTCTGTTGACCACACACATGGCATAGGTCACCTTCGGAGGAAACAACAGTCTTCACAGGGGAATATCGCCCGCCCCTGGCCTGGTGGACGTACTGCATACACGTATTTAACCCCTCCTTCTTTTCTTTTGCAATAACTCCAATGCCTTTCCTTTCTATTTCTTCTGTGTGTTTAACCTTAGCCAAGTTCTTATAAGGTTTAAGTGAATGTACTCTACTCTTTGAGGCATCTTTAATTTTTTATCTCCTTTTTATTTAACGGGAGAGTGGCCAGCAGCCACTGAGAATAATCTACTAATGGTAGATTTGATAGTTTTAGACCCTATGGCAATTTGCATAGGGGAGTTATGGTTGATTTGCTCGATATGGGGATACTGGTTAAGTATTTTAAATGGTGGGAGGGGGGTGGGAATAGGGGATTATATGTCTGTTTATTTTATATGTTTGTTTTTATGCTCAAGCCCAGATCTCAACAGGACCTTAATAGTTGGATATATATCTATTATGAATTGCTACTCCAGATGAATTACACACAGGAATACTGCAACCTGTTTAGACTATGGCTAATTTAAATATCTTGATTTGGAATACAGGGGGTCTTAATATACACCATAAACGCAAAAGCGTGTTTACATGGCTCTTTTAAGTGAAACGCATCTTTTATTGGCTGACAATGTAAAGCTGGCGGATAAAGTATATCAAAACATAAGCTACTCCTCTTTTGGCACTAAATCCCGTGGTGTAGCTATAGTAGTGAAACGGAAGTTGAATATTAAATTGTTGGACGTATGGTCTGATGCAGATGGCCGAGTAACTATTGCTAAAATAGATTACTGTAACAGGAAAATTGCTTTGGTAGCGGCTTATGCCCCTAATGTTTACGAGGCTAACTTCTATGCTTCACTCACTAGAGCGATGTTAGATCTCCCTGGGTATTCATTTATAATTGGTGCAGATTTTAATGCCATCTGGGATCCCTCGATTGATAAATCTAGTCTCACCACATCCTATGACCAGAAACAGGCCTCTACGGCACTACAGGCCTGGTCCAAGGATACAGGAGTAAATGATTTGTGGCGATCGCTCAATCCAACGGCGCGAGAGTACTCCTTTTTCTCAGCAAGACACAGGACATTTTCTAGAATAGATTATGTTTTTGCATCCCCTAGACTATTTGATAGCTTTGACATTGAATTGGGGCCCATTGCACTGTCAGACCACAATTATTTACTCCTAAAGGGCTCATTCAGTAGAATGACATCCCGAGCCCCAAGATGGCGCTTTAACTCGACACTGTTGAAAAACAATAAATTCAACCTACAATTCAAAAATAAACTCAGTGAATTCCTGCAGATTAATGCGGGTTCGGTACAAGACCCCAGAACGTTATGGATATCGGTAAAGGGTTTTATCAAGGATAACACTACTGTCTTTGCCTCCAACCTCCGCAAGAAACGTCTATCCAAATTGGTAGAGCTGGAAGTGCTTCACTCTTCGTTGTTCTCCTCTTTACAACGCAACTACTCGTGTCAACTGGAGTCTCAAATTAAAGTGTTGAAAAAGGAGATTAACTCCATTTTAAGACAACAATCTGAATTTCAAATACGCAGAACAAGACAACATTATTACTTTCATGGTTCTAAACCTAGTCACCTACTAGCTATGAAGATACGATCCAGTGAACAATTTGCTGATATCCCTGCCATTAAGGACCAACAGGGAATTGTTATTACAGACCCCAAAAAAATAAACGAGACTTTTCGTACGTTTTACTCCAACCTGTACAAGTCAGCAGTGATCTTCGATCATAATAAACTGGATACATTTCTTGATCAAATTTACTTACCTCAACTTTCAAAGGAAGACGCTAAACGGTTAGATGCACCTATTACACTAGAGGAACTTAGGGAGGCTATATCTGAATTGCAAAGTGGTAAGGCCCCTGGCTGGGATGGCATTCCACCCGAACTGTACCTCTCATGCTGGGATGTAATTGGACCCCTATTACTTGATATGATTTTATACTCAGTCAAAGAGGGGAACTTCTCCAGGGATGTCAATATGGCACTCATATCTGTCCTACTTAAAAAAGATAAAGACCCCACCGAATGCGGTAGTTATAGACCATTAAGCCTCCTCGGAACCGATCTCAAGCTGTACGCTAAGGTACTAGCCATCCGACTTCAAAAGCATATGACATCTTTAGTTCACCCTGATCAGACAGGCTTCATAAGAGGCCGCCTGATCACGGATAATATTAGACGGTTACTGCATGTGATAGATTCCAGCAAGGATGCCGCGCCTCCTACAGCTGTATTATCCTTGGATGCGATGAAGGCCTTTGACAGGTTGGAATGGTCTTATTTATGGGCAGTACTTAGAAGGATGGGGTTAGGAGATGGGTTCTGTAGACTCCTTTACCTATAAGCCTAGTGCGAGGGGCAAGTGGGCTGGCTTGAGTTAGACGCGTGCTTGAAGAATTCAATGTCCAGAGTGCTCGTATCATTTTCGATATGCCAATCCTTTTATTGACCATTATCAACCAAATAATATAATACAAAAAACTCTTTTCCTAATTACACTGAACGCCGACCTAATACGGCACATCAACACGAACACGACAAGACACGGTCAAAAACTGTATGGCTATTCCCCTTGCGCACCTGGGGCTCGTCACCCACTGATCAGTATATATGGTTAACCACCCCCTGTGGTGGTTGCCATGGTGACTGATAATGCCAAACCTCTGCACCGTGAGTTAAAATAAAACTAAATAAACAGAAGGGCATTTTTGCTCCAACACACCGGCCCCTAATTGAGAATGGCAGTAGGCCAGGAACAATTCAAAATAATATTTCCATAATGGAGCCAATACATTTATACAAAATAACTCAAAAAACAATTCTCTGAATTAGAAGCTTTAAATTGCAGCTACTTGAAGCAAGCAAAGTTTTGTTACTGGTCTATTAAATTGCAGCTTCTTGAAGCAAGCAAAGTTTAGTTACTGGTCTACACTCTCCAGGACTCTTCCAAGTAACCAGGAACCACATGGGGCTGTAGCGTCTGCGATCAATACAATGTCTCCAGGGACAAAACTTTGTCTCTCCTTACTCCACCTCTGCCGCTCCTATAGCAAAGGTAAGTATTCTCTCAGCCAGTGTTTCCTGTTCCACTTTGTCTGCATCCTCATGACTCTGTTTCTTTTATGACTCATCTCCAATAGAGTCTTTCGTAGTTTCAGGATCCAAGCAACTGACCTCTTCAACCTTTTCTAGTTAGAAAAGTAGGTGATCAGTTGGTGTGTGGCACTTGGTGCATCGACAATTACTGCATTGATGTTGAGATCCTTTTTGACCTCAGGGTCATCAGCAGAAATTGTTGTACTCCAAGATACCATCTGGCCACTCTTCCTCTGGTTTCCAAAGAAACTCAGGGCCCTCAATCCACCTTCTGTTGGTCAGCAAATCATCCACCTTAACTCCCCTTGAAGTTTTGTCAGCAGGGTTCTGAGTGGTATGAATGTACCTCCACTGCGTGACATCAGATGTTCTTTGGATGGCAGAAATCCTGTCTCGGTGGAACTTCTCATCTCTCCCAAACCTCCTTTTCAGTCTAAGGATGCGTTGCCTAGCAACAAACTGATTGTTTGGCAGAGACACTTCTTTCCTTTTAAAGGGAAGCTCCAAGGTGTAATGTCCGTCCTGAAGTTTGCATGAATCAGTCATGAACTTCATATCATCCCTCGACATTTCCTCTTTGCCTTCTGATGACCTTTCATTAAAATCATGGTCCTCCAGATTAGTTATAGAGATCCTATTAACAATAGCAGCGGGGTAGACACTCTCACTCCGCTGCTCACTGTAGCCTGAAAGGGGACCATTAATGACCCACCCCAATAGGGTCTTAATGGCATATGGCCCATTGCCACGACTGTTCACAACTTCCCAAGGTTCAAGGATTTTGGAGGCATTGGTACCTATCAATAACTCCACATCAGCTTGAATCCGAGGAAGGACAACCCCATCCAAGTATGGCCACTTAGCCAACTCCTCTTTGCTAATGATGTTACTTGTGGTTACCGGCATCCTCTTCTGGGTGTAGACCTTGGGCAGGTTATAGAACTGTTTCCCAGTGAGGCTGGCGATCTCTAAGTCTGTCAGCATGTAGCTGGACACAGATGCCTTTGGGCCCATGGTATGTAAGCTGATTTGTGTTTTCCTTCCTGTAAGGTTCAGCCTTCTCATTAGGGTTTCTGAACAAAATGTGTCAGTGCTGCCTGGATCTAAAAATGCATATGTTGTAATGATGTTGTCTCCCTTGCTGGACTTCACCTGTACAGGCAAGATTGACAGAGCCCCATTGCTGCTTCCGGCCCCTGTTTGTCCACATGTCTGCAAAGAGATCTGTGCGTTACTCACCGAAGGTTTCTTTGGCTGGTTTGTGTTGCTTGCTCTCTCCTTCTGATTTATATGAAGAACACTGGGATGGTTTTGGCTGCACACCTTGCAAGTCAAGCGCTTCTCGCAATTCCTGCTAAGATGTCCAATGCGAAGGCAGCCAAAACAGATTCCTTTTTGCCTTATAAAAGTAATCTTGTCCCTGTGTGTCCTCTCCTCCATCTGAGGACATTGATCCAGAGTGTGGTTTTTAGAGCAACATACACAAGTGTTGGTGTTGTGAGCAGATGCATTTCTTTGCTTTGCAGGGGTTTCGATAGTAACTGTGGTTGCAAAACTGTCTCCTGTGAATTTGGGTTTGATTTGTGACTTCATTCTGTTCATAGGTCTACTTCCTGTATTTGGTGGTGTATTTTGAATGTCTCCGAAGACTGGGTCTGAGACAATCTTTACCTGGCGCTCAATGAATGTGACAATATCCATGAATTGTGGTCTGCGATGGTGTTTTTCCATTATCGAACATACAGAGACTCTCCAATTCTCTCTGAGCTTGTATGGAAGCTTTGAAATCAATACTTTCATGTTCGCTGGCATATCGAGTTCCCTCATGTACTGGACATTCTCCATAGCATTACAGCACTCCCGAAGGAAAAGAGCATATAGGCTGAAGAGATTTTATGTCTTCAGCCTTCACTAGCGGCCAGTTGAGCATCTTCTCCATGTAAGCTGCTGTGATTTTATATTCATCTCCAAAGTGTTGTTCAAGTAGGTACTTAGCCATATCATAGCCTCTGTCTGGAGCCATGTGTTGACAGCTACGCACAAGCTCTTTAGGCTGACCCCTGGTGTACTTCTCCAAGAAGTACAAACAATCACCTCTGTTTCTCGTGTTCTTCTCCACACAATGAACAAAGGCTCTGACAAAGGTTCTGTACTGCAGAGGATCCCCATCAAAATATGGAATCTCTCTTGGTGGCAGTACGTGAGTGGTTTGCTGCTCCACTAGCATTGCTGTTATCTCATTTTGTCTTTTTAATAGGTTGCATACAACTGAGGTTTCATCGCTTTGGGGTGAAATTACAGTTGGGGTCGTTAGCTGCACAGGAGGGTCCATGTGAGTTGTATTGTCCTGTTCTCCATCCCAAGACACATGTTGTCTTTGTAAAGATGGCGGTTGTGTTTGAATGAGGGTTGGCTGTAACAGCATAGATTGTTGTCTTTGCCAAAATGGGGGCGGTTGAATGGGTGTTGGCTGCATCAAGTGCATAGGTTGTTGTATTTGCCAGGGTGGTGGTTGTTGAATGGGTGCTTGTTGCTGTTGCATAGCTTGTGGTATTTGCCAGGGTGGTGGTTGTTGAATGGGTGCTTGTTGCTGTTGCATAGCTTGTGGTTTCCATAGTGATGGTTGTTGCACATATGATTGCTGTGCAGATGGTTGCTGCAGTTCTGGTGGTTGCATAGATGGTTGCTGTGGTTCTGGTGGTTGCATAGACGGTTGCTGTGGTTGTGATGTATATGCATGAGGATTGAGAGTGACTGAGGGTTCCTTTAACCTTGTTCCTTTCCTGTAGTAGGAGTCCATTCCATCGGACTGTGTGAGTGAAAGAGCTTGGTGACTGGGGGATTGTAATACTGCTATTCTTGCGTTGGTAGCTGCCAGTTGTGCATCGAGCTCCATCGTTTCCTATTTCTTTTTCAGGATCTGTTCCTGCTCTTCCAGAGCGTGTTTATCCTTTAATGCTGCAGCGCGAATCACAAGTGAAGCTCTATCTGCCTCGGCATGTAAGCGAGCTGCTGAGGTAGAAGATCTGCTGGACCTGCTGGTACCAGACCTTGTGTGACCTTTGTGAGCAGACTTTTTACTTCCCACATTAGAAATGCTGTCATTTGGATTAATTAGATTTTGCATGTCCTCCTCATCCTCATTAACACTTTCCACAGGTTTGGTCATTTTTGTCCATGCATTCATGTGATCAATAAAGTCATTGACATTGATCATTTTGGCTTTGAACCAAATGTCATGTTTTCCCCTTTCCTCAGGAGGTACTATTGGCAACAGAGCCTCCTGGTTTTCTGCTGCTTCCTTGCATATGTGGAGATATTGCATAAATGCGCATTGCACCTCCTGTTTGCATCCACTTTGCATTAACCCCAAAATCGTTTTTTGCAAGTTAGAAGCCTTGTAAAATTTAGATTTATGTAATTTATGTAATGTGTCAATTTTATCCAATAGGGCTTTTGGTGTTAATTTGCTCTTGCGTTTTGTGACCTGCTGATCGGTATCAACATTGTGTGTGATTTGACCTGTGTCCACCTCGGACTGTGTTTTAGCCACTGTGGGTGTGGGCTGTGACTTTTCAACCAATGAAGGTTCTTTACAATGAGTTTCAGCCGTGGCGGGCTGTTCAACCATAACGCTGGTCTCTGTTGGATTCTGAACACCTTTATCAGAATTCATATCAGCAATATAAGACCAACAGATTCAATATGAAACGTTACCTTTGGTTAAATCACAATAAACAAAACCCACAGTTAATCATCACATGACGTTCTAACCAAACCTTGACACACACACACGAACGGGTTGCACAACCATATACCACCAATGCATTGGAATTTTCCCTTTTTATATTTTTCTCAATTGACCCTGTGTGCACACATTTGTTTTTTATATGGCCATATAAGATATACCGGTAGCGCGCTACATACCTGTTCGTTGCGCAGCTCTGTCGGGCCGTTTGACTTTATTCTTTGAACTTCGAAAAGTCTTCAAACAGCGCTCCTTGTCCGAGCGCTATTCAATAAACTGCTTGCGCGCAGGACAGCTCCCGATCCGTCCGCTCGCCCAAATGGTGCTGGGGCAGCTGATGCCGTCCGCTCCTTGACGGTGGTACCGTGGACAGCTCCCGATCCGTCCGCTCGCCCAAATGGTGCTGGGGCAGCTCAGCTGGTGCCGTCCGCTCCTTGACGGCGCTGGGCAGCTCCTCCTGGTCCGTACGCTCCCCGACGGTGCTGGGCAGCTCCTCCCGGTCCGTCCGCTCCCCGACGGTGCTGGGCAGCTCCTCCCGGTCCGTCCGCTCCCCGACGGTGCTGGGCAGCTTGGTCCAGATTGTCCACGTTCCGCGCAATTCCAAGCGAAACGGTGAACCAAACAGTTGTCACTAATGTCTTTCAGCAGCCTCAAAAATCAAAACACTGTCCCGCTGATCAGCTGTTGAATGAATCTTGAGCACCGAGCGCGATTATCCTCGTCTTCCAATAAGTAACAAAGGCAATTGTCCATTTCAAACGAAGAGCCTCAGTTTTTGACTAATGTAGACTCCTTTACCTATAAGCCTACTGCGAGGGGCAAGTGGGCTGGCTTGAGTTAGACGTGTGCTTGAAGAATTCAATGTCCAGAGTGCTCGTATCATTTTCGATATGCCAATCCTTTTATTGACCATTATCAACCAAATAATATAATACAAAAAACTCTTTTCCTAATTACACTGAACGCCGACCTAATACGGCACATCAACACGAACACGACAAGACACGGTCAAAAACTGTATGGCTATTCCCCTTGCGCACCTGGGGCTCATCACCCACTGATCAGTATATATGGGTAACCACCCCCTGTGGTGGTTGCCATGGTGACTGATAATGCCAAACCTCTGCACCGTGAGTTAAAATAAAACTAAATAAACAGAAGGGCATTTTGGCTCCAACAGGTTCATTAATATGATCAAAGTACTATAGACAGATCCATCAGCCATGATTTTAACAGGTAAATTCTGCTCCCCACACTTCCCTGTGTCGCGCTCATCCAGACAGGGTTGTCCTCTTAGTCCCGGACTATTTGCTCTATCCCTAGAGCCTTTGGCACCGTACATAAGACAATCCCAGTCCATAGCGCCAATCTCAATTAAGGGCACACAGCATCACATTAGCTTATATGCGGACGATGTAATATTGTTCATGCAAAACCCTACCACCTCCCTACCTCATCTTCTCAAACTAATCGATGATTTTGGCAATCTATCAGGATTTAAGATAAACTGGCCAAAATTGGCCTTCCTTCCACTTAATGTGACTGCGAAGGCTACCATCCTCCCAGCAAATATACCCATGGTAGAACACTTTAGATGTCTTGGAGTTGAAATATTCCCCACTATAAGCCAAACGGTGAAGTATAATTATTCCGGATTGCTAGGATCACAAATGACTTCGGCAGTGGTCAAAATAAAAAAACTCATTACAGGCCCGAGCGTCAATAGTTAAGATGAATGTTTTACCCAGAATTAACTTCTTCAGCTCGATGTTGCCGTTACCCCCTCCTGTTGGTTACTGGCAAAAATTACACTCAGCTGCATATACATTTATTTGGAACAACAAACGTCCACGAATAAAAAGATCCACTGCACAGAGAAATAAAGCTGACAGGGTTTAGCCTTTCCAGACTTCAACTATTATTTTAAAGCGTTCTCTTTAAGACCACTGATCACCTGGTTTGATTCTCAAGCATCGGTATCCTGGAGACCATTAGAGGAGAACATAGTGGCACCACATAGACTGCAGGATATAGTGTACACCAACTTATCAATTAAGCAATGCAACTTGAGATTTGGCCCTCTTATTACACATGTGATCCGGATATGGCGTGACACACAGAAAAAGTGTACTAACCACCATAAATGGCACAGTCATTCTCTCCTATTTAATAACAATTTACTCCTTATTGCACAACAACCTATCAGATTTCCTAGATGGGAAAAGAAAGGCATATACACATTGGGGGATATCTTCGATGACCATGGTTTCTGCAATGTTATCAAGATATATTTAACTAATTTAACCTCACCAGTTCCACTCATTTTTTCTATCTACAATTAAGAGCAGCTTTGAAGGCTCACGGAGTCCCATTAAATATTCCACTTGAGCACCACAGATTTCACAAATTCTTTTATGAAAAGGAGACATCGAGAGGCTTCGTCTCTGACTTTTATCGTCACTTACTTACGTCCTCATATGAGGTCCTTCCCCTAGACTCGGTTTGGAGGAAGGATATCCCAAACTTGGAAGTAGATTTAGATTGGGATGCAGTCTGGGAAAACGTTCGGCTATCATCACGCAACCCGGATCACCAACAGATTAATCTTAATTTTGTTCATAGGACTTACCTGACTCCTAGACGTTTGCACCTAATGGGTCTCAGACAAAACCCTCGATGCTCCTTGTGTTTAAACGGTGCTCTTGGTACATTTATGCATATGTATTGGGAATGCCCTCCTGTTAAGATTTTCTGGGAAAAAGTAACCACTCAATTATCAGAATTTTTATCTCTGACCATACCTACACTGCCTTCTGTATTGTTGTTGAATGATGTTTCTCAGTTATCAACCTCTGTACATGTAAAGAGACTAATTTTGTCCGGTCTTACGGCTGCCAAAAAGTTGATAGCGTCACGCTGGATTCAACCGGATAAAATGTGCCGGAAGGTATGGGTTCTTACCTATCTCGATGTGATTTATCTAGAGATATCTACTGCACGAATTTGAGGTATTATTAATGAAGCCAGCATAGCAGTCTGGGTAGCTGTGGTGGAGAAGATAAAGGGTAGCATATAAACTTGTAATTTTCTGATGTTAAATGAAATAGTGGATGTATAGTCCAAGTGGGGGTCCTGAGGGGGGGGTGGAGGGGGAGGGAAGGGGAAGGAAAGAGCGAGGAAGAGCGAGCAAGAGCACATGTATTGTATTTATTATTTTTATGTCTTTTAATCTACATTTATTTTGATTTAATTACTGGACTGTCATTATTGTTATTATTATTTCTGTTATTGTCCTGTGATTTATCATTGATTATTACTGTTACTGTATTGTTTGTCTAGTTTCATGTTAAAAAAGGGGGAAAAATAACATACTTTTTACTCCTTACATTTAAAATGCAGACCTACAAAGTACGAATCTTGCAGGTCCAACCATTTTAATTAGTATATTTGAATTGTTTATCTGGCCAAACTAACGTTAACGGTATTAATCCTGCGACCGCAGGTAAACAGCCAATCAAATCCCCATCAATGGAAAATTAACCCGCCCATACCCATGCTGATTGGTCCTTGTGCAAGACTAGAACGCGGGGATCTTTGATTAAACACCTGTTATCAGAAGAATAGACAGTCAGAGTGACAAGCCATAGAAGATGGCCACAATGAGTGACGAAGAGGATGAAACGGTCGGCGATGGAGTGGACGGACAAGACGAGCATCCATGGCCCTATCTACATAGAAAATACATAGTTCAAGGACTCCAACCTTATAGTGTTGTTGAGTTGCAATCATTCAAAAACGTGATAAATGGTTTTCGACCAAGCACTAACGTCATTACGAGGCCCACTGTCCGCTCAAACCATGAAAGAGAAAGTCACTGCTGCTATGAGTGAAGTTGAATGGATCGCGACAACAACAGATTGCTGGACAGCCCGACGAAGAAGTTTCATTGGGGTAACCGCTCACTGGATCGACACTGAAAGCTTGGAAATGCGTTCCGCTGCACTTGCCTGCAGAAGACTGAAGGGCTCCCATACTTTCAATGTTTTGGCCAGTGCCTTAAACGACATTAACTTGGAGTACAAAATCCGCATTATGCTGTGGTTAATATTGTGATATTATTCAGGGTACTCCAGTAATCTGTCTTTAATATCGTGATATTATTCAGGATAATCCAGGATGCTCTGGTTAATATTGTGATATTATTCAGGGTACTCCAGTATTCTGCCTTTAATATTGTGATATTATTCAGGGTACTCCAGTATTCTGTCTTTATTATTGTGATATTATTCAGGGTACTCCAGTATTCTGTCTTTAATATTGTGATATTATTCAGGGTATACTCCAGTATTCTGCCTTTAATATTGTGATATTATTCAGATAATCCAGTATGCTGTGGTTAATATTGTGATATTATTCAGGATACTGTGAGGTTCGCCTGTTCCCTGGACCTTTAATTCCCTGTCTCCTCACCTCACCAGCCCCCACCCTTGCGATGTTTTACTCTCCTCTGCTCTTCAACAGCCCCCACCCTTGGACTACCTTTCACAGCTGTTCAGAGTTTGTGATTAGCGCCCCAGAGGGCTTTAAATACCTGGACCTCCCCTCCAGTCCTCGTCGGGTCGTTCTGTATGCTGGTTCTTTGTTCTGGACTCTTTATCCTTTTCTGTGTTCAGTGTTCATGGAGTCCTGGACGTTACCATCACCTGCCGCGTCTCCGGCGTGAGACGAGGTGCCAGCCATCACCACCTGTCGCCGTTTGCCTGGAGTGGGACACCGTCTACGCTCTCTAATCCTCTACGGGAGGTTTTCCAGTGTCCCACTCCAGACCTCAAGCCAGCGCGCATCGCTTCCTATCCCACGGGAGGATGCGTCTCTTCAAGCCGGCGCGCTCCAACTCCAGACGCTCAAGCCGGCGCGCATCGCTTCCTATCCCACGGGAGGATGCGTCTCTTCAAGCCGGCGCGCTCCAACTCCAGACGCTCAAGCCGACGCGCATCGCTTCCTATCCCACGGGAGGATGCGTCTCTTCAAGCCGGCGCGCTCCTACTCCAGACGCTCAAGCCGGCGCGCATCGCTTCCTATCCCACGGGAGGATGCGTCTCTTCAAGCCGGCGCGCTCCTACTTTAGACGCTCAAGCCGGCGCGCATTGCTTCCTATCCCACGGGAGGATGCGTCTCTTCACTTCCGAGGAGGATCTCCTTGCCAGGCCTCCGCCGTCTGAACCCTGCCGTCCCTGTAAGCAGCTCTGGCCCTCGCCCTGTCCAAGGCCTTAACCCTGTTTCTCTGTCCCTGTCTCCAGCCCGCCTCCCCGGGCCTCTGTCCCTGTTCCCCTCTCCAGTGCCCCTGTTCCTGCCCTGTCCTTTTGCCCTGGCCCTGTCCCTTAGCCTTCCCCTTAGCCTGCTCACCTCTTAAAGGCACAGTGCCACATTTTTCCCTATTTCTTTGTTCCAGTGTTTTTGTGTGCTCCCTTAAAGGGACAGTGCCGCTTTTTGTTTGTATTGAATAAATGCCCTGTTTTGGCTTACTCTCATACCTGTCTTGTGTTGTGCGATTGGGGTCGGTTACAAACCATAACAGTACGACCCGACCCGTCGACGACCCCAGCCAGCACAGACAGTGTATGTTGAGTTTGCACTTTTTAGTTCTCTCTAACCCACTCTAGCTCCCTCTAGCTCCCTTTAGTTTCCCCTGTTAGCTTCCCTGTTAGCTCCCCTGTTAGCCTGTTAGCTCCCCTGTTAGCCTCGTTAGTTTCCCCCGCTGCTAGGACTGCCCCTTCAGCTAGCAAGGTCAGTTTCCCCACTGCTAGGACTGCCCCTTCAGCTAGCAAGGTCAGTTTCCCCACTGCTAGGACTGCCCCTTCAGCTAGCAAGGTCAGTTTCCCCACAGCTAGGACTGTCCTTCCAGCTAGCTTGTTCTCTCATGCTGTTCCAGCCCTGTCTGCTAGCCTAGCTCCGGCAGCTAGCGCAGCCTCTATGTTAATGTAGCAGTACAGCTAGCATAGGCCCTGTAGCTAGCAGTGCCCTGGCAGCTACCCTGTCCCTCTGCTAGCCCACTTTAGGTGTAGCTTCCCCTGCTAGCATGGCCCAGTTTTTTTTGTTTGTTGCCTTGTCATGTCCCCTGCCCCACTGTCTGATTTTTTTTGGGTTGCCCGGTGGCTCCCGTGGAGGGGGGGGTACTGTGAGGTTCGCCTGTTCCCTGGACCTTTAATTCCCTGTCTCCTCACCTCACCAGCCCCCACCCTCGCGATGTTTTACTCTCCTCTGCTCTTCAACAGCCCCCACCCTTGGACTACCTTTCACAGCTGTTCAGAGTTTGTGATTAGCGCCCCAGAGGGCTTTAAATACCTGGACCTCCCCTCCAGTCCTCATCGGGTCGTTCTGTATGCTGGTTCTTTGTTCTGGACTCTTTATCCTTTTCTGTGTTCAGTGTTCATGGAGTCCTGGACGTTACCATCACCTGCCGCGTCTCCGGCGTGAGACGAGGTGCCAGCCATCACCACCTGTCGCCGTTTGCCTGGAGTGGGACACCGTCTACGCTCTCTAATCCTCTACGGGAGGTTTTCCAGTGTCCCACTCCAGACCTCAAGCCGGTGCGCATCGCTTCCTATCCCACGGGAGGATGCGTCTCTTCAAGCCGGCGCGCTCCAACTCCAGACGCTCAAGCTGGCGCGCATCGCTTCCTATCCCACGGGAGGATGCGTCTCTTCAAGCCGGCGCGCTCCAACTCCAGACGCTCAAGCCGGCGTGCATCGCTTCCTATCCCACGGCAGGATGCGTCTCTTCAAGCCGGCACGCTCCAACTCCAGACGCTCAAGCCGGCGCGCATCACTTCCTATCCCACGGGAGGATGCGTCTCTTCACTTCCGAGGAGGATCTCCTTGCCAGGCCTCCGCCATCTGAACCCTGCCGTCCCTGTAAGCAGCTCTGGCCCTCGCCCTGTCCAAGGCCTTAACCCTGTTTCTCTGTCCCTGTCTCCAGCCCGCCTCCCCGGGCCTCTGTCCCTGTTCCCCTCTCCAGTGCCCCTGTTCCTGCCCTGTCCTTTTGCCCTGGCCCTGTCCCTTAGCCTTCCCCTTAGCCTGCTCGCCTCTTAAAGGCACAGTGCCACATTTTTCCCTATTTCTTTGTTCCAGTGTTTTTGTGTTCTCCCTTAAAGGGACAGTGCCGCTTTTTGTTTGTATTGAATAAATGCCCTGTTTTGGCTTACTCTCATACCTGTCTTGTGTTGTGCGATTGGGATCGGTTACAAACCATAACAGGATACACCATTCTGTTTTTAATATTGTCATATTATTCAGGATATTACAGTATTCTGTCTTTAATATTGTGATATTATTCATGCTGTGATGTGAATGCCGTCCATGTTAGTTTACCTTCAATGGAGAAGTGCATTAAATAATTTTAATGCAAAAAAAGTGTCCTCTGTTCTTTCATTTCAGCGTTGTCTATCGCAGAACACATTCCATTGTGGGCAGAGTGTATGCTTGGTTTCATTCCAGCCTTGCCTAAACACCAGCTGATGATTTCACTAATTGGCTCACCTCTTCAACTAACTCACCTGGTGCAATGTATAGTTAAAATGAAAACGTGGCCCACGATGGAATGAGTTTGAGACCCCTGGTCTATCCCTTTAAAAAATATATACTTTAACTTTTTAGTACTTAAGTACATTTAAAAGTAGGGCTTTTTTACTTTTACTCAAGTGTGTTTTTAGCCAGATACTTTTACTTGAGTCAGATTTTGAGACAGTACCCATACTTTCACTTAAGTATAATTTCTGGGTACTTTTTACACCCCTGCATACTGGCATACAGTTCTACACACTGGCATACTGCCCTACAACTGGATCTCTCTAAACTGATGGCCGTCACCAGGACAGCTTGTGTTGAGCTTCTGCTGATGGCGGAGTGTGTTCCTTTTCTCTGGACTCTATATATTAACGCTTGACCTCACAGGGCCAAATCCCACAGAGCACACATCTGGATTATGGCCTGTATACTTTATAGCATTATGCGCTATGTGCACAGTACCGTACAGTAGAGTAGAGTAGAGTACATGTGCTTATGGCGAGGCTTACGGCAAGGCCATCCTCGTCTGTCTGGCTTGTCTCTATGCGTTTGTTAGGATGATGTCTCGTCGCTCTAATCCCCCTGTCTGTATGGCTGGACTGCATGGATTCCAATTGTTCTATTGCTGTGTCTTGTCTGCTAATGATTGTGTCTTGCTGTGTTTAACTGTTGTCTTGTCTGCTGATGCTTGTGTCTTGCTGTGCATAACTGTGTCTTGTCTGCTAATGCTCATGTCTTGCTGTGCATAACTGTCACGTCTGCTGATGCTTGTGTCTTGCTTTGCATAACTGTGTCTTGTCTGTTGATGCTTGTGTCTTGCTTTGCATAACTGTGTCTTGTCTGCTGATGCTTGTGTCTTGCTTTGCATAACTGTGTCATGTCTGCTAATGTGTATGTCTTGTGCATAACCGTGTCTTGTATGCTAATGTGTATGTCTTGTGCATAACTGTGTCTTGTCTGCTAATGTGTATGTCTTGTTATGCATAACTGTGTCTTGTCTGCTAATGCTTGTGTCTTGTGCATAACTGTGTCTTGTCTGCTAATGCTTGTGTCTTGCTGTGCATAACTGTGTCTTGTCTGCTAATGCTCATGTCTTGTGCATAACTGTGTCTTGTCTGCTAATGCTCATGTCTTGTGCATAACTGTGTCTTGTCTGCTAATGCGTATGTCTATGTCTGCATAACGAAGGTTATCCTATAACCCTACCCTAGTTATGTGAATACTGGCTGAGCGTCCCGCTCCAGCCTATGGGAGATATTCGTCTTTGGAGCATCTATTGTGCACGCGCTGAAAAAATGTACATGCACCTGCATTCACCCGTGGCCACGCCTGCTCCTGTGTTTCCTTAAAACACAGGGTGTGGTCACTTCCATGCCCTTCCGAGTCTGAATTTCACGCATGAGAAACAGCCAAGCGTCCTCAGGGCGTGAAGAGCGGGACGCTCAGCCAGTATTCACATAACTAGGGTTATAGGATAACCTTTGTTTATGCTTCATCACTGGCTTAGCGTCCCGCTCCAGCCTATGGGATTAAAAGGGGCCACGACAAATGCACCCCCTGAGGGCCCGCACGGCCATCAAAAAGGGGGAGGGGGGGAGTCCCGTCCCCCCGCACGACCTAACGAGAGGGGGGGCAGTCAACTCCGCCCAACATGCGAAATAGTCACCCTACGACGCACAACGTGAGTGGGACCGCGTGTGAAACACCTGGTGGCGGGGTGTAGGATAAGTCCCGGTACTCAGGACTGCCTGGGAGACAGAGCCCAGTCATGTCCATGAGGTCAAACCTGACAAAAGGACCCGGGGAGGACCAGGAGGCCGCAGCACAGATGTCCTCCACCGAGGCCCCCACAAGCAGGGCAGCAGAGGCTGCCACTCCACGAGTGGACTGTGCCCTGACGCCTGCGGGGGGAACCTGTCCTGCCAAAGTGTAGCAGAGGGCAATGCCCTCGCACAACCAATGTGACAGGCGTTGCTTGGATAGCGCCTTACTTGCGTTGAGAATATCCTCTCGACACCGCTCTGAGAGGGTTGCCCTCTTAGACCTTGAGCTTAGAATCAAGCCCATGTACTCCACCTGTTGGCTGGGAAGAGGAGTACTCTTCTCCCAGTTCACAGCAAAACTGAGGCTGGTGAGGTGTTCGACCACCAGCCATGGTGTGAGACCTGGCGACCTCCTCCGACCGGCTGAGGACCAGAATGTCAGCCAGGTAGAATAAGATTCGTATTTCCCTGAAGACGCAGAGGTCCCAGCGCAGTCTCCAAGCACTTGGTGAAAGTGCGAGGGGCCAGAGAGTAGCCGAACGGCAGTCTCTGGTACTCGTACGCTATTCTCTGAAACAGGAAGCGCAGATATTTCCTGTGAGGAGGGAAGATCGGGATGTGAAAATATGCATCCTTCAGGTCTATGGAGGTGAACCAGTCTCCCACTCTGACAGCGCATAACAGGTGTTTGACGGTCAACATTCTGAACCTTCTCACCGCAATCAAATGATTTAATGAGGACAGGTCCAGTATGGGTCTGATACCCCCTGTTTTCTTGGGCACCAGAAAATATTGGTAAACCCCACTCATTGCGTCCTCCCGTGGGACCACGACGATGGCCTGCTTCGCCAACAGAGATTGAATCTCGTCGGCCAGGGCTGTCGTGGACTCTGATAGCAGAGTCTGTTTCAAACCCAAAAACGTAGGGTGGGGGTGTGCAAATTGCAACACAAGCCCTGCTCGCAACGTTCAATGTTCTCTCCATCCACACCGACATGTGGCACTTCTGTAGCCACACGTGGTAAAAATCGCAAAGCGGCCTCGCAGCCAACTGGCACTGACATGCTAAGAACCGTAGATAGGAAGCCTGGTCCCTCCCACTGTGCATTGCGAACCCTGACTTCGCCAACAAGGGGTCCCGTGGGGTCAAGGTTTCTCCTGATTGCACCAGCAAGGTATCTCGTGGGGTCAGGGTTTCACACCCTGACTCTGCCAACGAGGCTGGGGTCGGGGCAATTGCACCCATGGGGGGACCCCGACAGAAAGGGGCGGTTTGAAACGGGCGGAACAGCCGCCATCACTCTTGGATGAGGCGGCTCCCCCGCTGAGCATTGTCCCGTTTTAGCCAAGCGATTAGCCCGCTGGGGATGGCCTGCTCTACGGCTGGACATGCACAATGTGTGGTCTTCACTCTGTCTTGAGTAAAAGCTCCCCACACACCGTAGCCCTGTAGTGATATTACTATCACCCAAATTACACGTGCCTGACGCACTGCCATTATGTAGACTGGTAGTCTGGGCGGGGGAAGCACAAACAGCGCGGGTTCCCCCAGCCTGTCGAGGGCGGGGCTGGGGGAACCCGCATTGTGACCTTGCGTCGCTATGACGTGACCAAGGGTTCCCACTCTGACTACCTTTTTTGAGACAGGGAAACACGCTTCGTCGTCACATACAACACCAGGCTCGCTAAGCACACACGCCAGGCGTGTGGCGAAGGGGCCTTCTGAAAGTACAACATTCCCATAGACAGACCCAGGCGTAGCAAGGGCCTGGGTATCAGCCTCTGTCATGAGAAGCGACATGTCGGGCCGCTTACGCTTCCCTGCAGGAATGTGGCCCAACGCCAGAGGGGGAACAGAGCCCTTATTTTCATATCGTATACGAGGGGGTGAACAGAGAGCTTTGCTAGACACAGTGAGATGTGTTACGATGGGGTAGGTTAGAACACAGTTTGCAGAAGGGAATGGAGGCAGAGCCGAGGATTGAAGCTTGGATAAGGGAGTTTACTGTAGAACCAAGTGCAATACAAAGAACATACAGAAACTACTTAACATACTACTCAAACAAAACAACAAACACTAACACTTACTAGAGGAAGACAGCGCAATACGGCGTGGACAGGAAACGGGGAGGGAGACAGGAGGAATGTTGCCACAAGGAAGGGAGGACAGACAGACACCTAAATACCCCAACTAATTAACAATCAAGAACACCTGGCCAACACAGAATCACAACACAACCTAGACAATAAGCAATGACAACTAAACACAACTAAACACAAAAGCAACTCATAACAACCCAAAACAGTGCACCACATCACACCAGGGAAGGGAAAGTCAATGACAGCACACACCCAGGACACCACTGTTGGGTGGAGGGCACTGCCCAATGTTAGGTGGAGGAAACTGCCCAATGTTACCATCCTGCCCAGTCCAGCCAGGACCGGGCCTAGGAACATGACAGAGATGATGGCGTCGGTCTACTCCCCGACGGGAGCCGAGCCCCTCAAATTCGCCTGGACCCGCAGCCGTCCTGGTCTGTCGGCACCGTGAGAGCCTGTGTCTCTGTTTCCAGGGTGTCTCGGGCGGGGGTCGCAAGGCCACTGGTTGGAGGTCTCGCAGCAGCCGCTGACGAGACAACACTCTCACCTCTAGCTGTGAGGTGTGGGGCAGCATGGGGGCCTGGCTATAGGCCGCCAATGCCTCCGCTGACAAACCAAAAAGTCCATCCTCGGAGAGGGGGGCCCTGAGGAGGGAGATTCTCCTCTCCTCCTCCAGGGGGGACTGCTCCAAGCACAGATATCTGTGCACAAATGATGAAAGCGTCATCCCCTTCCCTGAGGTTATAGCTTGCAGCTGCGTCAAAAGCTGTATAACCTCAAAACCCTGAGCAACCAACCCACCGCCTGACACCATTTTCGACAGAAAAGCAGCTAACTGAGCAATGTTATTTGTTGCCGCTAGGATCTGTACTGCGGCGGTATAAGCCTCATCGGCCCACTTAGCCATCTGCCGGGCCGACTCGCCCCTCTGCGTCGGCTTCTGGTCGGGGTACCACTCTACCATGTCTGGGCAGAGGACAGAGGCCAACTGCTTCTCTAAGCCCTCCCACCAGGCCGTCTACCTGTGTAAAAGGTAGATAAGCCTCGGTTAGGCCCTTAACCAGGGGCGGACCTAGCACATTTGGCGCCCTAGGCGAGTTAACCGGTTAACCCTTTTCACTGCAACAATACACAGAAGGTTAACCCCTTCACGACCATCGGTTGTGTGATAGTAAAGGGTTAACCCTCCGTCGTGTGGCAGTGAAAGGGTTAACAGTTATACAGTAAAGTACTGCACCTTTATTTTTTACAAGCAAGAACAAGAGCTAAGAATAAATGTAAAGTGCACACTAAAGAATTAAAACAAATAAACAACTTAGCTAACACACAATAATAATAATAACAATAACAAACAATAAAAGAATGTGCAAATTTGCTTTCAAATAAAATTAAGAAGAAATGTAAAGTACACACTAAAGAATTAAAACAAACAAATAACGTGCAAATTTGCTTTAAAAGAAAATTATGTATTGTAAAATATGTTACACATATATAATCAAAATATAATATGCTAAATAAACCAACAAATAAATAAAAATTACAAATTCACTTTGTCTAAAGAACTATTTACATTCCACTCCCTATCATCACACTTCAAGGTTAGCCTGTAGCTCCTACTGGTTTCCATTTACAGTGCAATCCTTCTGGCCTTCCTCGCTGCAAAGTCATCAATCATATCAAATTTTCCAACTCCTGAGCCAGCTCCTTCCCATCCAAATCAGATTGCACTCCATGGTTTAAGGTGTGTACAAGTGCCTCTGCTTGCTTCATCAGCTCTAGGTGTGGCAGGTCTTGGAAGTTGTACAAAATTGCATACATTTCACCTTGGCACGTTTCTCGTCTTCTTCTTTTCTTCTCTTTTTATACTGGATGGCCTGATGGCTTTTGCCTCTTCATAGTTCTCTAACGTTAGTCTTTCTTTCCTCAACGCTCAATTCTATAAACACTTGACCGATACCCATCAATGCACAGCGCTCTAGCATGTTCTGACTGTGAACACCTAAAGCTGAGGCTCAGACCGACCGACCGTTTTAGATTTTTGGCTCATTTTCTTTTATGTTAGAATTTTTTATGTACCACTGCATAACTGTGTGTTGTCTGCTGATGCTTGTGTCTTGCTGTGCATAACTGTGTCTTGTCTGCTAATTGCCTATGTTTATGTCATGTACAATTGTCTGCTTCATGTGTGCCTTACTGTGCTAACTATTTGGCTTACTCTATATTCTATATATTTAGCTTTTATTCACTTTTAATTGTTTGCATGCTGTTATGTCTTCCTGTTTTTACTGTAAACACCTGGCCCACAGTTGAAAAGAGCCTTTTGGCTAACACTGGCACATTTACACCTATGTATATTAATGTGCAGTGTCCCTGTAAAAACAAATAAATAGTAAATAAACTCGAGAACTATTAGGAATGTCTGACCACTAAGTGTGTCTGAATCTTAACCACTAAAACATGTACATTACAGACTACAACGTATGGCGTATATCATCCAGTGTATACTGTTTACTTTTACTCGTACTCGTAGTATATATTCAGATTAAAATTGTCTATTGCCTATATTTATTGAGAGTAGCGTAGTATAACCTTTGTTTACTCTGTTTATTGTTCTCATATTTTTATATTCAGATAACATTTTCCGCTTATATTTATGTTTTATTACCCTGCCTATACCTGTACCTCCCCTTCCCCCTCCCCCATGCTGCTATGGCACCAGAATTTCCCCAAGGGGATCGATAAAGGAATAATCATATCTTATCTTAATTTATAGAGGGTAATGAGCTTAGGGTTTTCAATATCCTACAGTTTAAACCCTAGATACCGTAGGTCACTAGGAGCATTTACACAAGATTACTGGTATAGTCATGTTATTATTTTGATCGTAGCAGGGATTGTGGCTGACCCCTTGCAGGAGTCGCATAAACACTCACAACTGGTACAGTGCTTTTATTCACTAGCTTTGGGCCATTTGTAACAGTCCGGGGAAGTTCAAATCGAATCACGTCAAATGTCACCATCTGCCAGGGAAGGATTTACCGTGCAGTCTGTTTTCAAAATAAACATTTTCAAAACAGTTTCTCGACGACTGACTACAGGGCAAGACACGGAGGCAGAATAAAACCATGCAACCATCAACCATGTTTCTTCTTTAGGCGCATACTGTACAACAGCTGGAGACACAGGAGCCTGTCTGAAAACGCTTATGAAGGAGGGACCATTAGGAGAATCATGATCTCCTGTTGCAAGAGAAAGGAAAGAGGGACTATTACTATCAATCAAATCACCCCCAGTTCACCTTTCAGACATCTGCAAGCCATGACAATTAGTGTATGGAGAGGCTTCAATCAATGCATGGAAAAGGGAAACACATGCACACACACACACGCACAGGCACGCACGCACACACACACACACACACACACACACACACACACACACACACACACACACACACACACACACACACACACACACACACACACACACACACACACACACACACACACACACACACACACACACACACACACGCACACACACACGCACACGCACACGCACATGCACACGCACACACACACACACAGACAGAAACAAACAAACAAACCAACAGAAAATGGAAAACGGGAAATTGGTGCAAACGCAACCAATCAGTTATTCAGGGTTTCAGTTAACATTTTGCAAACATGTACGCACGCATTGGCGAATATTATCACCATTGCCATCAATCAATATATGATCACAGTCAGTCAAATGCAACCACGTTTCCAATAGCCCTACCTACACAAACACGCACAGCTCTCTCTCTTTCTCTCTCTCTCTCTCTCTCTCTCTCTCTCTCTCTCTCTCTCTCTCTCTCTCTCTCTCTCTCTCTCTCTCTCTCTCTCTCTCTCTCTCTCTCTCTCTCTCTCTGATCCATCCAATAATAATCACATATGTATATCTTGTCATTTTAAACAAGTTACCATTCATTGTCCGGGTGATTATGCCCGGCCCGCGGCGAAATTAACCACACAGCATCGCTCTAACAGAGAGAGCGAGAGAGAGAGAGAGAGAGAGAGAGAGAGAGAGAGAGAGAGAGAGAGAGAGAGAGAGAGAGAGAGAGAGACCTCGGTCCAGCATGTCTTGATAAAGTGTATACTGTATGTCCACTGTCCAGACTGCAGCTAGCCATATAGCTTGTTGTTGTTCTTACCGAACTACTAGCAGACAACCAGACAACTACTAGCAGAGCGTATTTCCTAGTAAGCCCCTCGAGGCGATGTCACGTGCCACTCTCAGCCAATAGAGTGACTACTTCGAGGCACTAGACCAAGCACCCTCGGATGTCGTATTTGATTGTGTTATGTTGTACGTACGTATTTATTTACACGTACGTATGTATTTGCCCTGTGAGTTGCGCACTTACCGTGGAGCTGAGATCGAGCGCCCATGAAAAGGGGTTGGAGGGGGCTAGGCCGCTAGGGGCCGGGGGGGCGTGAATACTTTCCTTTCTTCTTCTTCTTTTAACCAAGGGGGGCGGCGGTCTAGCGCCCTCTATGGACCAGCCGCCACTGGCTAACACTGACTAACACTAGTACCGTTGCTCTAAGAATAACAATGACAGTGTCCCAGGAATACTACATGAATCATAGAAGCCTCCCAGCCCCAGCTGTTTCTATAGGGAGGTGTAGACTGACGTCACTGGTTGTTCCACCTGTAAGATTCTGATCAAACTGGCCAGTATCACGTCTTCGTCTGTTTGGCCCTCCATCCAATTCCTCTGCGTTGTGTACTTTTAATGGTCCTGACGTCTCCGATACTGGTAGATAAGATCCTTATCTCCCCCCCGTTAGTGCAATCCATAAACCATAATACTTCTCCACTTCCGTAAGAATTCGACACTTCGACACTGTGAGATACCTTGTGAGGAAAAGCGTTGTTTTATTGCTATAAACAGAACCTCATAATCAGATGTTATCAGATGTTATCAAATTGTATCGTCCTTGAAGAGTCTATTCTAATGATCTCTCGGTGTGTTCAGATTGTCCTTTTGTTATTCAGTCCAATAGTGGTCAGGCCTAGTCGTTAGCCTAAGACCATCCTCGTGGTAGCCGAAGCTACTGGTGATGTGCCATTCTCCCCCCCCCCCCCCCCTCTCTCTCAATGAGAGGAGAGAGTCTCTTCTGGTTTCTTCCCTCTTAGTCTCAGTCAGATTTTAGTCTGCTCAACACCCGGAAACACCGTTCGACTTATAGATGTTCGTCGTCGCAACGACGGCCCCGCATTCTGGTTGTCATGCGACGTGTTGTCATGACAACTGCATAACCTTTAACACTAATAAACTCACGTTTCATTAAGATGAACCTCTCTCCCTCCTGTCCTGGGAGACAGTACACTCTAATCTCAGATGTTCTTCTAAGGAATTCATAACAAAACCCTCGCTGACGCGGCCTGTGCCTGTGAAACCACTGGTTCCACCACCGTTCTATCACCGTCTCCTGCTTCCATGCACATTTCGATCTACCATTTTAGCTGTGGTCATCTCTCCCCAATCTATACATCACATACATTGAAAAAGCACCGTTTTCTCTCAATCCCCCCTTGATTCTTATCACCCCTCAGAATCATAAGACTACTTGGTTTTTCAATTAATTATACCCAAAAATAGACTCATAAAAATTAGGGCCCCGCCGTCTGCTGTTTTCCTTTTGTTTTCCATTACCCGCATCACACCCAAACCAGAAAGGATAAACAACGGTCATGGAGGAGAGAGAGAGAGAGAGACAGAGAAAAACACAGATTGCAACTTTTCAGACGACACACCTAAACCCTTCGGCCCCCCTATTCGGTACCCCACGTCCAAATCAGAGCGCTCCCTTCCCTCTCTTACAGTACACCTCCCATCTCGGGCCGGTCCCGTCTTCTAGGGCAAGGGCCCCTTTCAGTGACGGCTCCTTTCCTGAGCTGGTCCCCCTCCCAGGGCGCGGTCCCCTAGGCAAAAATGTCTCCCCTGGTCTGCTACTGCTCAGTGTCTCTGGCTGTCCTCTCCACATCTGCTCCTCCACCGCCGCCGTCTCCTCCCTCTCGTCGTGGATCATCTGTGTACCAGGCTGCGGTGCCTGGCCCCTGCGGCTTCCTCCTCCTCCAGTCTGTCCTCCTGGTCATCTCCATCGCTGTCGGTGTCATTCCCCCCTTGAAAGCAGAAACACAACACCGGCAGTCGTCTGTCCATTCGACTTCCCTTGTTTTGCTATTAGTCTACCATGGCTTTTAGTCCCCCACCTTCTCAACACCCATATCTAATCCTACAGGGCTGTTCCCTGTTTTGTTGTCTTTCGGCGTGACACCAGCAGCTAAACGATACCCACTCGGCGCTCTACGTTTGTCCCACGGGTGACCCCCAGCGCGCGCCAGTTCTTTCTGGTGACGTGTCCCCTCAAGACTCTGCCTATTTATTAGGTGTGAGAAGGCCCCACTGGAATTCAAACTCCCTCTTTAATTCCATAATTAACCCATTCAAATAACTGCACCATCTTTCTGTGCAATTCTCATTTAATCCATTGTATAATTAAACTCTATATATAATATTATTATTATAATAGATCCACTCTCTGTGCTCATTAGATTCACTCTTGAATCTAAATATTCCCCTATGGGTAATGAAAACTCCCCAGCACTACCCCCCCTCCGCCACTAGGTGGCGACCTACTCCTCCTCCATGGTGTTTTAGTTGACGTGTCACTTCCTGGTTCTTTATCTGTTGTTATCTCCTCGTGGTCCCTTTTGCGGCCATCTTTTCTCGCTCATAATGGCTACTCTCTCACAAACAAAACGAACGCTGCCCTTCCTTCCAAGGCCTAAAAACACAGCTGTTTTTCCTCTCTTTCCTATCCATTATCAGGGGACGCTTTCTCAGACTAATACTCTTGCCTGATCGGACATAATACACACTGGTACAATCTCCTTTCGACTTTCCTTCTGTTATGAAAACAGTCCCGCCATAACAATTTTTCGATCTGATTCAAGCGCCCCCCCCCCCCCCCCCCCCCCCCCCCTTTCCTCATCTCGCATTTACCCTCCTTAAACCAAAACTGTGCAGCCTGCCTCGTTTGCTTTTCATTCTCTGTAGATAACACCCTCGATTTCCACCATGGCTCTCTGCTCATATTATCACAGCTGGCATTCTCTGTGTCGAACTAGAAATGTTTACGTTTACGGATTCACTATCTGTTCGTTTTTATTTGGCTTAAGAGATCAAAACAACCGTGTGCACAGTGAACTCACATTTTTTATCTGAGCGCTGTTTCCCCTACAGCGCTGGTTCGCCTCCTGACCGCTCGACTCGCCGCTCTCTCCCAGGGCTGGCCGGCTTTGCTTCGATCATGATTCTCCCACACATTGATGACTGTTGTCCACTGTCGCCCCATTATTGAAAAAGTCTTTATCCGTTGTTCTTATCTCTTGCTGTTCCGGCTGTCATCAACAACCAACTGTTTGTTGTTTTAATCTCTTGCAAATCCGGGTCACGGCACCAACTGTAAGATTCTGATCAAACTGGCCAGTATCACATCTTCGTCTGTTTGGCCCTCCATCCAATTCCTCTGCGTTGTGTACTTTTAATGGTCCTGACGTCTCCGATACTGGTAGATAAGATCCTTATCTCCCCCCCGTTAGTGCAATCCATAAACCATAATACTTCTCCACTTCCGTAAGAATTCGACACTTCGACACTGTGAGATACCTTGTGAGGAAAAGCGTTGTTTTATTGCTATAAACAGAACCTCATAATCAGATGTTATCAGATGTTATCAAATTGTATCGTCCTTGAAGAGTCTATTCTAATGATCTCTCGGTGTGTTCAGATTGTCCTTTTGTTATTCAGTCCAATAGTGGTCAGGCCTAGTCGTTAGCCTAAGACCATCCTCGTGGTAGCCGAAGCTACTGGTGATGTGCCATTCTCCCCCCCCCCCCCCCCTCTCTCTCAATGAGAGGAGAGAGTCTCTTCTGGTTTCTTCCCTCTTAGTCTCAGTCAGATTTTAGTCTGCTCAACACCCGGAAACACCGTTCGACTTATAGATGTTCGTCGTCGCAACGACGGCCCCGCATTCTGGTTGTCATGCGACGTGTTGTCATGACAACTGCATAACCTTTAACACTAATAAACTCACGTTTCATTAAGATGAACCTCTCTCCCTCCTGTCCTGGGAGACAGTACACTCTAATCTCAGATGTTCTTCTAAGGAATTCATAACAAAACCCTCGCTGACGCGGCCTGTGCCTGTGAAACCACTGGTTCCACCACCGTTCTATCACCGTCTCCTGCTTCCATGCACATTTCGATCTACCATTTTAGCTGTGGTCATCTCTCCCCAATCTATACATCACATACATTGAAAAAGCACCGTTTTCTCTCACACCCGTATAGGGATTTATCATTGGGAAAATGGATTATCGGCTATTGTAACTATTCTGCCACATGGAAATTGAAAAGCTTTCCATTTTTGCACAAAATGAGTTCCCTTCTATCACTAACATTATTGTTTAAGCATTTTTGGTTGAAGTAAAATTTGGCGATTTTGTTTATGATTAAAACAGTTCCGAGTCACTGATATCGCATGCACGATAACATGGTAGACGCCGGGCAGTCAGGTCCTGTTTGGTCAGTTTTTGGTGGAAGGACACCATTTTCTTACACCATATTTAGAAGACCCATCACCACCATCACAGCAAGTATTAGTCTGCAGGTCTTAGAGGAACTATATAAATGCCCCCCTTGACGCCGGGCCGAGTGTTTTAGTAGATTTTCCCAGAGCGTTCAGTCAAAGAATACATTTCTCCAGGGAAATCAGCGCGTGTTTGTGCATTTCGAAACGACCGTGTAAGTACTGACTTATCATAGCATTCGTTAACGTTTATGACCGTCTATAGTGTTTGTGAGATGTTTTTCCAGAGATTCTGGTAATATTTTCCACTTAAAAAGCTGTTTTTCAAAAGTAGCGCTGTGTACTACTATTTTCACCCAGGCTATGGTGCATTAGCTGCTGAGCTAACGCGTGATTAACGTGAACACAATTGACGTATTTATTTCGCAAATGCAGTGTTTTCAAATAGCCACATTGCTGTATTTAGTGTATTCATTAGTGGGTCATATTCGTATATATAACATATTTCATTTTATCAACCTAGAATTGATGACAAGGCCTGCTGCTGGATGCTAGCTCCCATGCTAGCGTTGGCTAACAACATACAGCTGAGAGCCAGGAAGGGCCAGGCAGAGCCATGCTACTTTTCTACCCAGGAAAGATGCTTCTAGAGCGGCATAGAGTATGGAGGAAGACCAGGCTCTATGAAGAGAATGGGGTAAGTTTGAAGAAATTTTTTTACACACACATGAAAGTTTTATAATTACCATCACAATATGTAAAAAAAAATATTTAATTTGTTTTTAATCTAATCTAGTTTCATTAATTAATTCATTACTTTTGAACAATAGATGCTATTTCTAATCTGTCAGCTATTCTATATTGCCAACAAGATTGTCTACATTCCATTCATTACACATACATCTGAAATAAGCAAGGAAAGTGCTTGAAAATTATTTTTTATCTTCCAAGTTTAATTTCAACAAGTTCAGGTAATAATAATTATGATGATAATCATACACTTATCTTATATCATTGGAAAGCCCTAGTTGTTAGCTTCAAAATGGTACCAAATATGAGGTACTTTGAAATACCCAGTAACTAATAATCTATCACAAACCAATGCAAGTTCATGTTCAGGGATTTCCTAAATGGACCAGAGGATCCCAGAGCGTTGATTAATTGCGAATACAGTATTTTCATGTTGAGCTATAGATTGTGGATGAAGCACAGAAAGGTACACCATGCAAATGTTAATGCTTTATTTGTTTTAAACGAGACGATTTAGAAATGGGCAATGGGGAAATACATTGCGTTGGACAGAGGGTGCACGGAACACGAAAAAACGGCAATGACGTAACCACTACACCTCCCGAAAGCAGGGGCTGTACATTGAGAAGCTGCCAGAGGGAACGCTCCCCATCCTTCATCCTGACTCCTTGTGATGGATCAGACCATAATTATCATGGTTATTGGGGTAACTGCTCCAACTCTGTAGTTTAGAAAACTGATTTAATGATGTCTTAGACTTAGAGGGACACATTACCCATAATAATAATAATAATAATAATAATAATAATAATAATAATAATAATAATAATAATAATAATAATAATAATAATAATAATAATAATAATAATAATAATAATAATAATAATAATAATAATAATAATAATAATAATAATAATAATAATAATAATAATAATAATAATAATAATAATAATAATAATAATAATAATAATAATAATAATAATAATAATAATAATAATAATAATACATCTGATTTTCTTTTTGTCCCAGCCATTGCTGTACTAATTGATTTTCTAAGAAATAATTTTGATACAGTCCTCACTAAACATAGATTTGTATTCTTCATTTTGATTTGTAAATGGTAAATGGACTGCATTTATGCATTTATCCAAAGCGCTTTAGAATGTATGCCTAACATTCAGTGAGGATTTCATACCTCACTTTCAGCTAGGATTGTGGACCAAATAGTAGGCATTCTGCCTGTTTAGAGCAAAATGATGGAGGGCATTGTATTTAAACAGATTCAGCATAACTTTTCGGAAAACAGCATCAACTCAGGCATGCATATGAGGTGGGTTATTCAATGTGTACAGCTTTAACACAATTAACAGATTGACAGAAAATGAATGGTACTAGAACTAGTGCAGCTTTTGATTTAATAGACCATGAATTACTACTCATCAAACTAGCTGTTTACAGACTCAAGACCTACAGCAGTGGTTCCCAAAGTGTGGGACGCAAGAAAAAAAAAATAAAAAATTAATTTAGCCTACCAAAACTGATAAACGCCAATGTCAACTAAATGTATTGACTGTCATGTGTTATTCCTTATACAGAGCACATTCAGAAGCCTAAATAAGTATAGCCACAAAAGGTGTCATTGTCCATTGTAAAACGTGTTTCAGGCTAGCTAGCTATTGTCCAATCGAATGGGAATCGAAGAGAGAGTGTGTGAGGTTTGCAGTGGCGAATCCTTGTGGAAGCCAACGGAAGCCATGCCTCCCTATAAATTCATATCAAATTATGAAATATCAAAAAAAAAAAAAAAAAAAATGTAATATAGTTTACATTCTTTTTCATCTGTGCATCTGTGTTATATATATATATATTTTTTTTTAATGTCTCCCTCTTCTCCTTCTCACTCCCTCTAACACACTGTCAGACTGTGCTCACTACTGCAGCTAGTATATGAGAGAGGCAGTGGGTAGGTCTCTTTCTCCAGGCTTCCAGCATTATAGAGTGAGTCCAAACTCCAAATCCGATCCTAGCCAATCAGATTCGAGCTGACTGCCACTGTGCCACACCCTAAAAGTTTAAAACGGAGCTGGGAGGAAAACACTCAGCATATTTTCCCCCTGGAGGCGGGGCAGGTCAGAAGTTCACGTTTCCACCTGACTACCTAACGTGACATCCCATTAGTAGTACTGAGGACCAGCAGAGCACACCACTGTGGATATTATGATTTAACAAATCTATCTGGCAAGAGGAGGACCACATTATTGACCAGGTAAGCACTGAGCAGCCTGACTGACTAACTAACGTTATCAGGCAAGCTTGTATACCCTTTCATGACTGCAATGCAAGCCAGGGGCTGGAATACGCAGTCACTTATTCCTCCGTAGTAGCCAGGTTAATGTGCACCATCAAGCACTGCTTAAAAGCTAGCGGTGGGTCCAAAATATATCGGATATAAATGTCAAAGGTACCCAGCGTTCCATTAGGGTTTCACACACAGATGCGGCGGGGTTTGAAAGCTCTGCGTTGCTAATAAACATTTTAAATCATTTTTATAAACGAGTAAAACTGAGGCTGAAATGACTGCTTCCGCATTTTACAGTAGGAGCGCTCTGATGGCTGGGCGCGCCGCGCAACAGACACTTGAATGAATGAATGAATGAATGAATGAATGAATGAATGAATGAATGAATGAATGAATGAATGAATGAATGAAAACTTTATTTAACAGATTGCAGAATGGGTACAATACAGTATGGCTCAATACACACAATTGTTAAGGGGATGCAGACCAGAGAAATACGTTTGTCTTGTCACGTTTGTCTAATAGACAGTCATATTCTCTCCCGGTGTTCTGCGGAATCCTACTCCCTCCTCGAAAACAACACCGGCCGTATGTATATTTCTCTCCCTCCCACCCACCCACCCCCTCCTAATGTACAGTCCCCTCCCCATCATATGTATACTCTGTCAGGATCTATGGGTAACAGTACTGTATATTTGATGTCATGATGTCTTGTATGTCATAAATGTCACTATGAATTGAAAATGGGGGACCCTGATGTAAACAAGACAAACGTCTTTCTCTGGTCTGCATCCCCTTATACAATTGTGTGTATTGAGCCGTACTGTATTGTACCCATTCTGCAATCTGTTAAGAAAGTTTGACTGGCCGCCGAGCCATACTGTAGTGTACATGGTGATTGGTGACTACTTGACTTAAAAAAAAATAAAAAAATAAAATATTAATAAAAATATTTAATAATTTTTTTTTAATAATTTTTTTTGGCTTCCCCTGTTATTTTACCCATGCAACGCCACTGGAGGTTTGGTCCGCTCCCCGCCACACGCTCCGTTCCTTTAAGGTACTTTGTTGATTAATTGCATTCCCCGCCACACGCTCCGTTCCTGTAAGGTGCCGTGTTGATTGGTGCTCTCCCCGCCACACGCTTCTGGAGCAAGTATCAATTTCATCCCGCAGCTGTCACAGCTTGTAATCAGCGCCCTGTGGCTTTATATACCCTGATCCCCCTACTATCGATGTTGGATCATTCTGAATACTCCTGCATTTGCCTGCCTTCCCCGTCGCTGTTTGCTGTCTTTTGCTCTCCGGGACTTTCGTGGAGAATCCCTGTGGAGAACCTGGTTTCCCGTTCTGAACTGCGCCTCGTTATCTGCCCGCTTTACGCGTTGCGCTCTGGTGTGTTTTTGGAAACAGTTCTTTTGGATCATCAGTTTTTTGTGTGTTTGTGAAACACCGAAGAGATCCCGTTTTTGTTTGTACTGTTCTCACCTATTTTTGTGTTGGATTTACACTTTGGATTACCGTATTGTTTTTTCTCTGGACTCTGCTAACTGTGTGTGGTACACCGAAGATCAAGTCACTTGGATATATACTGGATCAGTCACCTCTCTGTTTCTGTTGTGCGCTGGGCTAACTCAGATTTCTCTCTCTCTCCGTTTCCACCGGGAGTGAAAGCTGGGAGGATCTGCAGAGCCGCTTGAGACGTCACAAGCCAATTCCTCACCACCACCTACTGGGAGTATCTGCAGAGCCGCAACAACCTTCACATGCCAGATTCCCCGTTTGTTCGGTTGCTCAACTTCATTCCATCTTGTAACTCTGAAAATAAATATGCCCTTGCTTTGGCTAACTCTGAACAACTCTCTCTGTGCCGTTGCGTTTGAGGTCGGTTACAAACCCTAACATTACGATCCAACCATGACGACCACAGCCGACACAGAGAGAGTCAGAACAGCGTTGGCAGTCCAGATAGAGTTAACCAACGACCACAGCCTACAGCTAGATGCAGCTGCGGCTGCTGTACAGGAACTCCGAGAGCAGGTCCTGCCTATTCAGGGGTCCCTGGGCTCTCTGGCTAGCCAGCAGTCTAATATTCTCCTCCACTTACAAGCGCTGAGTGAAACCGTTAACACCTTGCTTGTAACCCCACTTACTTCAGGAGCCTCGGCCGGAGCATCACTCGCAGCCCTGGCAGGCCCCGCGCCTCCCGATCCCGCACCTCGGGAGCCCCGTCTCTCCGAACCACGGTTGTTCGACGGTAACTTCGAGGATTGTGCCACATTCATCATGCAATGTGAGTTGGTTTTTCGTCATCAACCCAGTCGATTCACTTCAAGGGGAGCCCAAGTGGCTTACATGACTAACTTGCTCTCAGGCCGGGCAGCCCAGTGGGTCACTGCCTCCTGGGCAATGGGGGCAGATTTCTGTTTTTCCTACCCTGACTTCGTGGCTGAGCTCCGCAGGGTTTTCCACCACCCAGCCCGTGGCCAGGACCCTGGAGCCCGGTTGGGTACCTTCCGGCAGGGCAGTGGCGGGGTCACCGACTACGTGCTGGAGTTCAGACTGGCGGCAACGGAGAGCGGTTGGAACGATCAAGCACTTCGTCTCACCTTCATGAGGGGGCTCAACGACGCAGTCAGGGACCAGCTCGCGACCCGTGAGGAACCTGAGTCCCTCGAGGACCTGTTCAGCCTCGCCATTCGCATCGACGGACGCCTCCAGGAGAGAAGACGTGAGAGAACCCGACAGGGACCTCCAGAGGTACTCCGGACCCCCCGTACTCGTGATGGTACTGCTGGTCGCCCTGCTCCCAACACGACTGGTGGCTCTTTTCCCTCCCGTTCGGTGCCCGAGGAGGAACCCATGCAGCTGGGACGTTCTCATCTTAGCCAAGCTGAACGGGAGGCGAGGTTCAGGTCCGGCCTTTGCCTTTACTGCGGTCGGGATGGACACCGTATCGCCAACTGCCCCACCCGGCCAAAAGACCAGGCTCGCCGGGACCCCGGGAGATCCTGGTGAGCCGTTTTTCTCGTTCCCAGAGCCGTGCACCACCTAGCCGTCTGATGAGCGTCACCCTGGCCTGGGCGGACCAACGGGCCACGGTGGAGGCACTCATTGACTCGGGGGCTGACGAGAGTTTCCTAGACTTCGAGTTTGCTACCCGGGCCAACATTCCACTTGAGGACCTAGTGAGGCCATTGGAGGTATTCGCATTGGACCAACACCGCCTGGCTGACATCACTCAACGCACCTGCCCAGTCCTGCTCACCATTGCTGGTAACCACGTTGAGAGACTCCAGTTTTTTATCACCAGATCCCCTCTTGTCCCAGTAGTCCTGGGCCGGCCCTGGCTTGCGCTGCACGAGCCCCACATCGCCTGCTCCTCCGGTACCATCAAGGGTTGGAGCTCCTCCTGTCATGCCCAGTGTCTTCAGGCGGCGTCCTGTCCCTCGCCCCGGAGATCCGTTGGTGAGCCGCCTCCGGACCTCTCGACCATACCCCCCGAGTACCACGACCTCATGGAGGTTTTCAGTAAGTCCAGGGCTCAGGCCCTTCCGCCTCACCGGCCTTACGACTGTGCCATCGACCTCCGCTCAGGGGCTCACCTTCCCGGCAGCCGCCTCTACAGTCTGACCGTCCCGGAGAAGGCAGCGATGGATCAATACATCTCTGAGTCCTTGGAAGCAGGACTCATTCGGCCTTCCTCCTCTCCTGTGGCGGCCGGTTTCTTCTTTGTTGGGAAGAAGGACGGAGACCTTCAACCCTGCATCGACTATCGCCAGCTCAACGAGATCACCATTAAGAACAAGTATCCTCTACCTCTCATGAACTCCACCTTCGAGCCTCTCACCCAGGCTACCGTCTTTACCAAGCTGGACCTCCGGAGTGCCTACCATCTAGTCCGTATCCGAGAGGGCGATGAATGGAAGACCGCCTTCAAGACTCCCAGGGGCCACTACGAGTACCTGGTGATGCCGTTCGGCCTCACCAACGCTCCGGCGGTATTCCAGGCGCTCATGAACGACGTCCTTCGTGACATGCTGGAGGAGTTTGTGGTAGTATACCTAGACGACATCCTCATCTTCTCCAAGACCCTCGAGGAACACATCCAGCATGTCCGCCGTGTGCTGGAGCGCCTCCTCCACAATCGGCTCTTCGTCAAGGCGGAGAAGTGCCGATTCCACTCCGACTCCGTCGATTACCTGGACTTCATCGTGGAGAGAGGCTTGACCCGAGCTGATCCTCGCAAGATCCAGGCCGTGGAGGAGTGGCCGGAACCCACCTCTCGGAAGGAGTTACAGAGCTTCCTCGGGTTCGCCAACTTCTACCGAAGGTTCATCCGGAACTACAGTCAAGTGGCGGAACCGCTTACCAGACTGACCTCTCCCGCCCTGCTGTTCGACTGGTCCCCAGCGGCGTGTGCTGCGTTCCGCTCCCTCAAGAAGAGGTTCACTTCCGCCCCGATCTTGCTCCATCCAGACCCCAAGAGACAGTTCATCGTTGAGGTGGACGCCTCGGATACTGGACTGGGAGCTATCTTATCCCAGCGGTCGGCAACAGACCAGAAGGTACATCCGTGCGCCTTCTACTCGCGTCGGTTCCTCCCTGCCGAGAGGAACTATGACATCGGCAATCGGGAGCTGCTGGCGGTTGTGGCTGCCTTGGAGGAGTGGCGTCATTGGCTAGAGGGGGCCGAGGAGCCATTTACCATTTGGATGGACCACAAGAACCTGACGTACATCCGTGCTTCCAAGCGCCTCAATGGCCGGCAGGCAAGATGGGCCAGCTTCCTCAGTCGGTTCGACTTCTCGCTGACGTTTCGCCCTGGTTCCCGCAACACGAAGGCCGACTCCCTGTCCCGGTTACACTCCAAGGGGGCTCCAACCACTGAGGACCCGACTCCCATCCTCCCAGAGGCCAGGGTGGCAGGAGTCGTCACCTTGGGCATCGAGGGGGTGGTAAGGCGTGCCCTACGCTTCCATCGCGCTCCAGGCAATGTACCGGTTCATCGTCTCTTCGTCCCCGACTCGGTCCGGTCCCGGCTCCTCCAGTGGGGCCATACCAGCCGGTTCGCCTGCCACCCGGGCGTTCATCGCACGTTCTCCTTCCTGGCTCGTCGATTCTGGTGGCCCACCATGAGGAACGACGTCAGGGAGTTCGTACTGGCCTGCGCAGTCTGCGCCCGCAGCAAGGCCTCCCACCAGGCACCCTCCGGGCTATTACAGCCGCTTCCCATTCCGAGCCGTCCTTGGTCACATGTGGCGCTGGACTTCGTCACGGGTCTTCCCTCCTCCCAGGGGAACACGTGCCTACTGACCGTGGTGGATCGGTTCAGCAAGGGGGTTCACCTCGTGGCCCTTCCCAAGCTTCCCTCGGCGGCCGAGACGGCGGACCTCCAGACACGCCACGTGTTTCGCCTCCATGGTTTTCCCCAGGACGTCGTCTCGGACCGGGGGCCCCAGTTCACTTCCCAGGTATGGCGGGCTTTTTGCAAGGGATTGGGGGCAACGGTCAGTCTTTCCTCTGGTTATCATCCCCAGACTAACGGACAAACGGAGAGGATGAACCAGAGTGTGGAGTCTGCTCTTCGGTGTGTGGCTGCCGAGAGACCAGCTTCTTGGAGCCGTTTCCTTCCCTGGGTCGAGTACTCCATCAACTCCATGGTCAGTTCCGCCACCGGCCTCTCACCCTTTGAGGTATCCCTGGGCTACCAACCCCCTCTTTTCCCGGCACAGGAGACGGAGGTGGCAGTTCCCTCTGTACAGGACCACCTCGACCGGTGCCGTCGGGTCTGGGAGATCACCAGGACCGCGCTGCTCCGGTCATCAGAGCGCGCCTGTCGTGGGGCTGACCGGCGCCGGGTTCCTGCGCCGACGTACCACCCTGGGCAGATGGTGTGGCTTTCCGCAAGGGACCTTCCACTTCGGTCCTCGGCCAAGAAGCTTAAACCCCGGTTCGTCGGACCTTTTGAGGTTCTGAAGGTACTCAGTCCGGCGGCGGTGAGTCTTAAGCTTCCTGCGTCCATGCACATTCACCCCGTTTTCCATGTGTCCCGGCTTAAGCCTGTCTCTCTCAGTCCCCTGATGCCTCCTGCTCCGGAAGCACCTCCTCCCGAGATGGTGGACGGTCACCCCCAGTGGCAGGTCCGCCGGTTGATGGGCGTTCGACGGTGGGGTCAGGGGTTCCAGTACCTGGTGGACTGGGAGGGGTACGGTCCGGAAGAACGGAGCTGGGTCTCCCGCCAGCTCATTGTGGATCCCGGCCTGATCACCGACTTCCATCGTGCCCATCCGGGCGAGCCGGGTCGGCCTGGTCGCCGGGTGGCTCCCGTGGAGGGGGGGGTACTGTGAGGTTTGGTCCGCTCCCCGCCACACGCTCCGTTCCTTTAAGGTACTTTGTTGATTAATTGCATTCCCCGCCACACGCTCCGTTCCTGTAAGGTGCCGTGTTGATTGGTGCTCTCCCCGCCACACACTTCTGGAGCAAGTATCAATTTCATCCCGCAGCTGTCACAACTTGTAATCAGCGCCCTGTGGCTTTATATACCCTGATCCCCCTACTATCGATGTTGGATCGTTCTGAATACTCCTGCATTTGCCTGCCTTCCCCGTCGCTGTTTGCTGTCTTTTGCTCTCCAGGACTTTCGTGGAGAATCCCTGTGGAGAACCTGGTTTCCCGTTCTGAGCTGCGCCTCGTTATCTGCCCGCTTTACGCGTTGCGCTCTGGTGAGTTTTTGGAAACAGTTCTTTTGGATCATCAGTTTTTTGTGTGTTTGTGAAACACCGAAGAGATCCCGTTTTTGTTTGTACTGTTCTCACCTATTTTTGTGTTGGATTTACACTTTGGATTACCGTATTGTTTTTTCTCTGGACTCTGCTAACTGTGTGTGGTACACCGAAGATCAAGTCACTTGGATATATACTGGATCAGTCACCTCTCTGTTTCTGTGCGCTGGGCTAACTCAGATTTCTCTCTCTCTCCGTTTCCACCGGGAGTGAAAGCTGGGAGGATCTGCAGAGCCGCTTCAGACGTCACAAGCCAATTCCTCACCACCACCTACTGGGAGTATCTGCAGAGCCGCAACAACCTTCACATGCCAGATTCCCCGTTTGTTCGGTTGCTCAACTTCATTCCATCTTGTAACTCTGAAAATAAATACGCCCTTGCTTTGGCTAACTCTGAACAACTCTCTCTGTGCCGTTGCGTTTGAGGTCGGTTACAAACCCTAACAGAGTGAGACGTAACGCTAGCCTGCATGAGAGGAATCGAACGAGACGTTTCTGGCAGGGGCGTTTTTAGGGTTAGAAAACATTGGGGGCTTCAGCCCGGGGGGGTGGAGGTTTTTTTTTTTAAACACAGAAATACGCAATTTTAGAGTAATTAGAGATGAATACTGAAGAACTAGAATCATTAGAGGTTCTCAAAGTGAGGTCCATGTCCATGAGAGGGATCTGGGCAGTCCCCATAGAAAATTCAAAGTTAACAGGACCAAATCATCAGTTTCTTATTTATTTATTTAACTTTTATTTAGCCAGATAAAACATTGATCTGGTCCAAGAGGCCCCAACAGGAGTACAAATATACATATATACACATATATATAATATATATACATATACTGTACATACATACACACATATACAATGGCACGGTGGCACGGTGGTGTAGTGGTTAACACTGTCGCCTCACAGCAAGAAGGTCCAGGGTTCGATTCCCGCTTGGGGACCAGGTTTCCATGATGCCAGGTACCCAGGTGGGGTATCTCCCAGGCCTTTCTGTGTGGAGTTTGCATGTTCTCCCCGTGCTCGCAAGGGTTTCCCCCCGATAAGATAAACCCAATGGAAAAACATGCACAGCAACAGATCGCTAACGCTGTGGCGTCCTTGACGAAGACGGACAGGAGCACTTGGATTGGTCCCCTGGCGCGGCTCACGCTGATGCCTGTCTGCTCCCGGCTGCCCTTGGGGGGGAAGGACGACGGGATGGGTTAATCGCAGAGACGAATCGCATCTGCGATTCTAAAGAGACAATGCATGCGTGTGTGTGTTCCGGTGTGTGTGCTAAAAAACGAACCGCTGTGTGTACCGCTAAAACATTGAGTGTCGTTGCATGCCAAATAAAGACCTCTGCAACAGGTCCTGCATTATTATATTATTATAACAATAACAAAATAAAAACACAGTTAAGAATCATACACATAAGCAAATAAACAAACAAACAAACATATGCACAGCCTATGTACAAAAGAAATAAACAGTTCTGTTTCATTAGGGGATCCGCTCGGCATCACTTATGCACTCCCTCGCGTACGTGCACGCGCACTGAATAAATTCCACAAATGTCCCTTTAATACCAGTATTAGTCTGACCACACCCCTCATCAGCTTACCTTCATAAGCAGGTGTGTGGTTTTCTTCTCTCATATCTGTTGTAAAGAAAAAGTTTGGGTCATAATGTATTTTTCGGAGAGTAGACCCGCTAGACCTACTCTTCACCAGCGGTTCTCCATTCCCGCCTCCGTCGTGCGTTTTGGTGCTGGGCTGCTGCCACTTTCGTGGTTGCCGATCCAGCCCAGGAGGCAGCCGATGGATAGTTTGCCTCTCCGAAGAGCCGAGGAGTCGGTGCCGTCGCTCCGGCGGTGGCCTGATCTCGACTCTGGTTCCTCTGGTTCCAGGGAATCGTCCGTTGGTGAACGGCCGGTTGTTTTGGAGCCGGAGGATTTGCGACGCAAACTTTTCGCGTCTGCCCGTTCACGTCGCAAGATGGTGGCATGCAGGCGCGAACAGCCTGGTTTTGGGGAACTGGTGGAGACCAGCGAGGATGCGTCCGGCTCTGGATTTCCGATGGAAACTGAGGACTTCATGGAAGAGTCGGACGGATTCTTGTTTGATGGTCCCGTGGAGGAGAGTATCCCTCCTATCCAGGAAACACCGGAGGGGGGAGAAATGGCTCCGTGGGACGCCTTGTTCGAAGATGTCGAGGAACCACCTTGGCCTCATCAGCAGGATGCCCTACTATCGGCCACATCAGACTGTGGCTCCTTGACCAGTTGCAGCCTGCTGCATGTGAGGGATGCGGGTTCAGTGGAGGAAGGTCCGCAGGGGGAACTGCAGGCTTTGTCTCCCGAGCTCATGGCGGTAGCCGCCGCCGCAAACGGCGTGCCGCTGCCGCTGCCATTGCCTGCTCCTGTCCCTGATGATCTCATAGGTCATCTCTGGCAGCGTCGCCCGGTGAGAGGGGTGGACGTTGTCTACCCATTTTTCCCCTCAATGGGGACCTATGTTCGTCAGGGTCAGGCGGTGTCTCACATCATGGGACTTACCCCCACCTACGTACCAGTTACGCGGGTGTCAGGGTTAGTCAAAGGTATGAGGGAGGGCGTGCCTCGGCTTGATAGTCCGATGGCCGCTCTCCTCTGTCCGGATATGGTGTGGGAACCCTTATGCAAGCCGGTCCTCCACGGTAGATCGGCTAGGCGATTGGCATATTGGGGTGACCAGTCATTCATCGCTGGTACACAATCGCTGGCTGCGGCGTCTAACATCGCCCACCTAGCTAGATTTGTATCGGGGATTATGACGTGCGGCACGGATCTGACCGAGGTAAAATGCGATCAGATCACCCAGGCGTCAGGAGCTGTCCTGCACCTTACCCAGGTGCTGGCCATAGCCATGGGGAAAGTGCGCGCCCTGGCCACCCTGGGCCAGCGTCATCTTTGGCTGGAGCAGGCCCGTGTGCCAGAACGGAAGAGAGCCCCTCTTCTGACGGCCGCCCTCTCCGACGCTGGTCTGTTCGGGAAGGCCCTGCGGTTGATGACCTCAACATGCAGAGAGATGGCAGAGGAGAGATCCATCCTTCAACCCCATTTTCCGCCTCCCGTCCTTGCCGGTGGAGTCAGAAGGCTTCCACGACGTCGAGCTGTCTCCGTCGTCCCTACCACTGCCTCTACTGCCGCTGCTGGCCCTTCCAAGAGGGCCAGGAGAAAAGACGGCGTTTCTGCTGCCGCCGGCCCATCCACGACCGGAGGAGACAGTAGGGAACGTCGAGACCAGCAGACAGTAACCTACCGTCCCTCCGGGGCTCCTCGGGGTGGCAAGACTCGAGCGGCGCGAGGTGGCAGACGCCGCTGAGAGTGACTTTTCCCCTCTGTGTCCCCTCTCCTTTACACCCTCCCTGGCCCCTTTATGATTGTGTTTTTGTGCCAACTTAAAACTTATGACAATAAAAAGTTCCCCGACATAAGTATTTTTTTTGGCCAAACAAACTGTGTGTTTCTTCAACAAATCATATGGTGGGGTTGTGTAAATATGAATCTGCACTTTTACGTTGTGAGATGAGTCGTGTTGTGTTACGAGATTAAGCAAGGTCTGCAACATACACTCAGTCATAGGGGGTTCTATTAGCCTGACGCTCCACATGCAGGTAGAAACTGGTGTTATTCCGTTGCTTAAACTAAGTATATGTGTCTCACAATGCTGTTGTGTTAGTTGCAGTAATTCTCGTACACACACGTTCCACGGCATAGCCGTTACTCTCGGTCAGCGTTTTTGCTATGTACGACATAGTCAACGGGTGTAGGATTCACACACATACGACTTGTTTTTGTTGTAAATCCTGTTCACATTTTGTGGGTAGCGGGCATTGTATTAGCTTACGCTATACATTAGCATTTCTACCGGAGGTTTTCAAAATGGCTACAGTTGTTTTTTGTGTGTAGGGAAAGAAGGGTTTTTTGTGAGGGGGTGTCGAATAAACCCCTCCTTCCCACTTGATTGGTTTAGGAGATTTGATCTCTTCTGCTGGGCCAGTCAGGGCCGAGCGGTTAGGACGTCTTGGCAGGGGGGGGGGGGGAGGGTTATCCTGCCGACTCCTATTACAAACAGGAGCCGTGTGCAGGGTTTCCCCCCGTCGTAGCGGTGTTGCTATGGCGACGCCTTCCATGAGTTACAGAGTATTAAGGTGTCGAGTTAGAGCGTAGGGCTCACAGGTCTGCTACGCTCGATTTATGTGTAACTTGAGTCAGTTGGTCACGTGACTCACAGTTGGCATGTCTTTCTCATGACTACAACTCGTGTGGGAAGGTTTCTGGGAGGGTCTAGTCTTTACTCTCTGATTAAAAAGAGTGACTGGATGTAAAATCATGTGAAAACAGGTTTTTTACTCCCAGCTGTGCAGTTGGGTTCATACGGGTGATGCTTCTTCTTTATTATTATAAAGTGTTGGATGTCTATATGAATTGGAAATGGGGGTCCCTGATGGAAACAAGACTAACGTCTTTCTCAGGTCTGCCTCCCCTTACCGATTGTGTGTATTGAGCCGTACTGTGTTGTACCCTTTCTGCAATCTGTTGGTTAAGTTTTCATTCATTCATTCATGGAGTTGGTTGCATCCCGCCCCTCTTGTCGTTCCCCTGGGCGTCTTGGGGATTCAATAAGATGGTCTAAATAGCCTATTATTGATGTGGATATGCCCAACGCACACATAGTGCTAGCTCAGGATGTTCTGTTGGACATTAGGTAACTGACTGGCGCGCCTTGGTTGCTTGGGGTTAAAACAGCGTTTTTATAAAGCAATTGGGATGGGGGTTTTCCTCTTCCGACGACCTGTGTGGTTGTCGACGGGTTCTCGTTCATATCAGGGGATGATAACGGAATGGATCTGAACATGTGTGGAAGGGTCTCACGCCCTGGGGGTGGGCCGCCGGGCGAGGTTCGCACCGAAACGTCTGAGTGGCGCCTTCTTTTTATGTTTAAGATCAACACGCATATCTGCCCCTTCTCCTGGAGTTGGCATGTCGGCGTGGTTAGGGCACGGGACTGGTTCTGGTCGCGCTGGTCCGGATCAGTTAAACCCGTTGTCCGCCGGGGATGCAGATCTGCTGTTCTGGTACCCTGAGGGACTTGGGCTTTTTTCAGGGGGAAAAATGCTAGGTCGGTCTGGGTGTCACAGGGTTAAGCGCTATGGAACCCTTGTTGGGTACATTGTATTCTACACTGTCGTAATGGCTTACGGCCGTGCCAACCTGTACGCGCCCGATCTCGTCGGATCTCGGCCACCACGCAGGTTGGTCTTGGTTAGTACTTGGTTGGGTAACTTCCTGGGAATACCAAGTACGGGGTGCTGGGGCTGGTTTTCCATTCTTACGCTCTTCTCTTACGCATGGCGAAGAGGGGCCTGTTGGGGTGGTCTTGACCTCCTCGGGGGACCCTGTGCTCTCCGTATCACCGGGCCCGGTCCGAAGTAATGTTTTCGTTGACCCGTAGGCCCGGGATAACCCTGTTGGAAACTGGCACACGGGCTGCGGCAGTGCCGCAGGTGTGTTTTGGAGTTTTTTCCTGAGGGGTTATGGGACCAACCACCGCATAAGGTAACACCTGGGTGGTTGGTTCTCTGGTGTGTTGCTGCAGTGTCAACTCCCGGGTTAACCGGTTGAGGGTGCCCCTGCACGTTCATGACGTCTGCCAATCATGTCAGCCTTCTCTGCCTCGACCCCTCTGGGTGGGGGTTTTTAAATGGAGGCTTGGTCATGCAACAACGCCAGCATACGCCCCTTCCGCCGGGGCGGCTGTGTTCAGCTGTCCTTTCTGGCGCCTGTCTCGTCCGCAGTCTCCAGGCTAGGGTTAACAGCCTGTTGCCTGGTTTTCCCCGGTGCGCTGCCTGCTTCCGTTGGTTAACCTTTTTTGTGTGCTTACGGCCATGCTGACTGCCTGTTCTGCAGGGTCAGTGTGCCAGGCGGTGTACTGTTGGGGAGGACAGGGCCCGCTTGGCTGAGGGGCCTTTGTCCGAATACGCTGGCGATGTGGGGGGCGGGGTCACTAAGTGCCCACCTGGTGGGGTCTTGATGCTGGCATCATGGACTTCTCCGGGCCCCCGTTCCAGGGGGTCCAGTCCCTTTGGTGAGTCTGGGTCTTCCTTCGCGCTCCGCTGCTACGGCCTTGCCACAGGGTTAGGTTTGCCCTTGACCCCGTGATTCTGGGGGCAGTAACGAGGTTGTTCCCTCCGTTCGTTCCCGGGTGGCATGCGGGTTGTGCGTGTGTGTAGTCGTGGGGTCAAGCCACGGTCTGCTCACCCTGTGCATTGAGTTGCTTGAGTGCCTCTTCGCACGGTTGGGTCCGTCGCCCTCCCGGGAAACCTCTAATAGGGGGGGTGCCCTCCATTAGGGGGGGTCGGGGGGGCTCGGCCCTCCCTGTTCTGTTGGTTGTGGGGGGCTTTCAGCGGGGTGTATTTGTCGGCCGGTGGCTCCGCTCGGCCTCCCTATGTGCATAAGTGATGCCGAGCGGATCCCCTAATGAAACAGAACGATAGGTTATGACTATAACCAAGTTCTGTTAATTAGGGGTGACGCTCGGCATCCGACGCCGCTGCAGCCCTTGACCTCACCTTGTGGTGAATGCTTGGGAAGGAGGAGAGCAGGTGACCACACACCTGCTTATGAAGGTAAGCTGATGAGGGGTGTGGTCAGACTAATACTGGTATTAAAGGTACATTTGTGGAATTTATTCAGTGCGCGTGCACGTACGCGAGGGAGTGCATAAGTGATGCCGAGCGTCACCCCTAATTAACAGAACTTGGTTATAGTCATAACCTATTGTTAATCTCTAGTCTTTACAGTTTTCTTCAATTGCATAAACACGCAAATCAAAAGTATTACACAATTATCAAAACCTTACACTCAAGGAGCAATGTTCCCTCTAATTTTTTTTCGGGCTGAGCAAACACTCAAACCTCCTGAGCAGACATCAGCAACTACTGAGCAACATACGTTACCTGCCGATTAACCGGTTAGTTGATAAGCTGCGGTGTGTAAAAAAATCTGAGAATCTTAATTTCCCTCAATGTCTAACATAAAAATATATACATTTTGCTGATACACAGAAATAATACAAAAAGGCATATTATATTCCTTAATCAAATGTTTATTTGACCATTGATTGATGATACAGAGCAAAGTCCTTACTTTGGCGGCGGCGGTGTGAGTCGTGTCACTAACTTTTGTCTTTTTAGGAGGCTGACTCGTCATTATTTTATTAAGTGAATTATAATGCGACTTCAAGGGTGACCATAATATTGTGATTTTTTTTAAAGAGGACACTCTGCCTTCAGCCTCAAGATACTTAATGATACTCAAAGTTTACTCAAAGATGCCTTATCATTATAATATATTTAAAGTATGCCTCCTCTGTATGGATATACAATTATTGTTTATTTTATATAACAAAATAATATCGCTCTATAACCAAAGTTACTCAACATGCTGTATTATGCCTAAAGTAATCTATCTGATAAATCTCAAGAAAATAACTAAATCAACCTATGACAAAATATATATTTTCAAGTCTTACTGGACAAAATAAATAACAAGAAAAATATGAAGTAATGTTCTAAATAATACCTCTTCTGTATTAGAAAATCCAGCTTTAAAAAATATATCTTTGTATCTGTTCAATGTAATGTAAATTATAAAACAGTAACCTCACAAAGATACTAATTTAAAAGTGCACTATGCAGTTTCAGATTTGTTGCAATTAGTGTACTAAACTAATTTATTACACACATAATCCTTAGAATGATTGTATCATAAGCATCTTATCAAACCAAAACATCATTTTTGAGGCATCAAAATAGTTTTCAATTATTTTCTCTCTCTCTCTGTATAGCTGCATTCTTCAATCAATTCGGTCAACTTTGCCATCAAACTCTCGCACTGCTTTGTTTGTAATGTTTTTCTGTGTCCATGTGAGCTTTGAGATCGCCAACACCTTTATTAGACACAGAAACATATGGTCAAGCTTTGCACGCAGTTCATCTGTAATGTACATTTTCGCGTTTGCATTGTGAGCCAGCAATGCTGGTCGGATCTGTGGACTTCCTCATCTGTTGTGTGTGTCTGTGTGAGCGCACAGTAGCGCCGCCCACAAGGCACTGAAAGCGAGGCTTCTCTTGGTAACGTCACACGCAACAGGTTACCGTAGTATTCGGTGCAATGCGCCAGTCAATTTAACTACAGGCATATTTTACACAAAAGTTTCTGTGAGCGACAGATTTCAGATGTGCGCGGGAGCGTCTTGCCATGTGCGCGCGCGCGCAGCCGCGCACCTTAGGGGGAACATTGGGAGCAAAACATAGCCCCAGATTTGCACCCCTATAAGCACAATGTCAGCCTCACACTTTTTGCATATTTTCATCAGTCTCTACAGCATTGGTCTTGTGTAGTGTTTGGTGAATTTATTGTATATTTGCACATTCTCTGCGTACTTCACTTACAGTACTCTAATCACTGAGAAGTAGAATTGCTAAATGTGTTTTAGGTTAAGCACAGCAGTGTGTGTAACTGGTTCAAACAGAATTAAGTCATATGAAACGTGTGTTTCATATGGTAACAAAATGTAGTTTTTATAAATTAGTGTATGGTTTTGACAAGTGTTTAATTTAGCAAAGGATCTGAGGTGTTCTGATAATTGTGTGTGGTTGTGCTAATTGTGTGTTTTGAAACACCGGGCCCCGTTTTCAAAATCATGCTTAAGCAATCGGAAAAAAACTGTATTGTGTGTTTCATTATATACATATGTAATGGCCTTTGGATTGAGGAACATACTACCAGCCAAAGGAGGAAGCAGAAAAGGATGGATGAGTATGTAGTTGAGTCATCTTGTGGCACAAGCTCAGACCTCAGCTCAGGAGATCAGCTGAGACAGAAACTGTTCTATCCAGTCGTCGACAGAATGCTGCAAGAGCTTGAGAGCAGGTTCTCATGAGTTGGAGAATAACTTATGAGAGGCATACAGGCATGTTATCCAGCCTCAGACCAGTTTCTCTCAGTGGAATTGCTGCAACCCCTCGCCACACATTACAATATCCAACTATTGCCAGAGGAGATCACAGTTGCAAAGTGTTTCCTGGTCAGGACAGGCAGAGATGCAGTCCCTACTATCCTACTAAGTGTCTTTTCCCTCCTGGATGATGATAATAATAATAATAATAATAATAATAATAATAATAATAATAATAATAATAATAATAATAATAATAATAATAATAATAATAATAATAATAATAATAATAATAATAATAATAATAATAATAATAATAATAATAATAATAATAATAATAATAATAATAATAATAATAATAATAATAATCATAATCATAATAATAATAATAATAATAATAATAATAATAATAATAATAATAATAATAATAATAATAATAATAATAATAATAATAATAATAATAATAATAATAATAATAATAATAATAATGCATTTGATTTATAATGTGCCTTTCAGGACACTAAAAAAAAAGTCCACAAATCGGTGAATGAAAAAATTATAGGATCAAATGAAAACTACTTACTAAAAATGGATGTTTAAAAGTACTAAAACCAACAAAAAATACCAAACACTAACAAATATTCAGCACAGACAATGGGGATGCTGACATAAAAAAAAAGAAAAAAAAAAAAAGAAAATGTAAACCATTTTTATTTTTATTTTTTTTATGTCCGGGGCTAGGAGAAAAACATCCGGGGCTAAAGCCCCGGAAGCCCAGGGCTAACGACGCCACTGGTTTCTGGTAACAGCTAAAAGACAAGCGGTGGATCCCACAAGTACTCCAGCTACAACTTTTGAGAGTGGCAATCTCAAAACAACTACCCCGCTTTGAGAAGATTTGCAAGGGAAAGCAAGCACACACAAGTCACTGAATGTAGGCTAGAATGGGAATATGATTTTCATTCATTTTAATTTAATCAAATCTATACTACTCAGGGAAGTTCTGCAATTATTATTTGAATGTAAAGAAATCTACTAGCCTACTCAGGGAAGAACTGCAGGCTAATTATTATTATTTGAATGAAAATAATTATCCTACTCTGGGAAGTAGCCTACTGTAGGCCTACAACAAAAACATTTATTAGGCCTAATTATTTCACAGTGGCACAGGATAATTTGCCAAGCTTTTGTTCATTTTAAAATAAAACGAATTGTGTCTTTGTGTCTTGTTATGTTAATCCTGTCTTGTTAATAGTAGAGGAAATGGCATGTTTGTAGCCTAAAATTTATTCTAGCCTACATCTAGGTGGGGACCAGATTAGGTGGGGCTCAAAGATATTTCCAACTACACAAGTGGGGCCTGATTGAAAAAGTTTGGGAACCACTGACCGGTACCATGTCAAACTTTTCACTACCACACTACCAAATGGTTAACCCTTTCACTGCGACAATACAGAAGATGAACCCTTTCACTGCCACACGACAAAAGGTTAACCCTTTCACGATCTTTAGTCTTATGATTATCCCACCTAGATTACTGCCCAGCAATCTGGTCTAGTACTTTAAAACAAGAGCTCAATAAGATCCAGCTCACTCAGAATAGAGCTGCACATCTTAACACTGTTTAATGAGGGACAGTGTGGAAGGGATGCAGGCCAGGCTGTCATGGATGAGGGTAGAAGAGAAACTGACCTCATCCAATATATAAGAAACATTTGTGCCTTAGGAGAACCTACATACTTATACACACTGTACAATACAGATGATAAACATCATTATGATACGAGACATGCTTTTATGAAACGCTTCATGTTACTGTTACCTAAAACCAATGCTTTAAAGAAAACAAATAAATTTAAATAAATTTGAAAAGAAACAGCAATTATTCAGAAAAAAATCAGTTTATATATACAGTATATAGGAGAGCATAAAGCTAAAAGAAGAAAACCTTCAAAAGAAGGGACCGCACACTGCTCAGGACTGATTTAGCTTATTATTTGTTTGGTGCACAACGCGTTTCTCTTCCGCTTCCTCAGGTGTGTGGTCCCTTCTGTTGAAGGTTTTCTTCTTTTAGCTTTATACATCTCTCTTGCGCTGACCTGCACCTCCAGTCGGGGTCCAACGAGATGTGCACGAGTCTTATTTAGTTTATATAGGAGAGCACTTCCTATATAATTTTTTTATTCTTACTTTTTTTATAAAAAATAAATGTTTTATTGATTATTTATTGATTATTGTGATGGGTATTATGTTATGTTGGTTACATTGTGTGGACCACAGGAAGAATAGTTGTTTTGCTAATGCAGCGATTAATGGAGATCCTAAATAAACATTCACCCAATCACTCACCCATTCACACACTGACGGCAGAGGCAGCCATGCAAGGTGCCTGCTCATCGGGAGCAGTTAGGGGTTAAGTGTCTTGCTCAAGGACACATCGACACGCTGCCAGGAGGAGCTGGAATCTAACAGATTACCTTCAGATTACCAGACGACTGCTCTACCTCCTGCCATTGAATACTGATTTGTATTCATAAGTACATTAAAACTCTTTCTCAACAATATAATTTCTCAACTGTACCGCCCCATAAGGCTTTAGGCCATGAACAAAATATGGAAAAACAATTCTTTTTTAAATTTAATTTAATGTAATTGTATTTTATTTATGCAAACATTTAAGCAAAATGTCATTAAACTGACACTTGCACTACATGTACAATACAGCAGTGAACCACTCCCCAACATGACATGTACAATAATATGGTGCAGTGGATTTCACTAACTGCATGAAACATGCGCTAGTCTATAATGTTTTATTGATTTCATTCCTGACTCCACCATTCCATTATAAAAACAATGAAATTATCGCCTACCTTCTGACTGTTGCTCACAAAGTAGTAATTATTGGTCATCTTTATATATTTATTCTTTAGAATTCAATCAGCCGTATTTTTTAAACATTGAGTAATGAGTATCAGGGCTTTCATAAAGCGTTTATTTGGATCTGGGCCTTTACAGTAAACTCCTTTATACTACCGTGTAATCTGTGAGCTGAAATCAGTCAAGGCACAATACTTATTTGAAGTTTTATTTTCATAACTGTCTCATACATACTGTATACACCATTTACCTCATTCACAGAGAGGCAGAGAGACACACACACATCATACACTTCCTATACAGACGCACCTCATACACAATATGAAGTACAACTACACACTCCTTCACATATACTGCACACACACACACACACACACACACACACACACACACACACACACACACACACACACACACACACACACACACACACACACACACACACACACACACACACACACACACACACACACACACACACACACACACACAATAGTCTTGGCAGTGGGCCAGCTTTTCCCACATGCCACCCGTTAATGAACAGGGAAACGCTGACCACCAACGGTCAATTAATCAAATCATAACATGCTCTAACAATAGCTCTACCCCCCCCCCCCCACCTTACGCTGTGCCGTCTAGTGAAACAACATGGCCGCTGGGAGGTCATGGTCATATCAGGGAGGTCACCGGGTCTTTCAAGGCTGTTGGGAACAGTTGCTAAAAGGGGAAAAAAAGAAAAGAAAAAGCTTGTCAGGGTGCGAAGGAAGGAACGATGAACGCTAAACACACTGTGTGTTCTTGGCCATTCTGTTCTCCCTTTTGTCGGTTCATTTGTTCCCAAGCGGTGGAGGTGAAGAGATAAAGGTGCATTTGTTCCCAGGAGGGTGGATGTGAAGAGATGATAGGGGTTACATTTAGGAAATGTTTGCACTGCAATACAAACATTTATTCCCTGAAAAACACAAGATGGCTGCTGCTGCTGACGAGGCAAGCGGCCACCGTGCGCAGCGATGATGGGCACTTTGAGGTAGGAGGGCGGAAGATACGTCACGTCTTTCTCTGTTTGTACGTGTGCTTTCAGTTTGGTTACTGTTCATTTGGATGGAAAAAGGGCACTTAGCATTACAATCATAATTTGACGTTTAATTACGCAGATATTCTAATTATTCAATCAAATATGTTGAAGGATTTACTATGTTCGTTTGGATGATTGTTCTGTCAAGCATTTTGTTTGTTATCTTACCATAGATGTAAACTCTCTGCGAAGTCATCAGCAGCTCATGTGTCTCAAAATGTAGACGTAGGAAAGACTGACTATAGTTTCCTGATGTTTTCAGTGGTCCTTTACTGTTATGTCAGAACAGGATGTTGATATACAAATTAATAAATAGCTCTGTATGGTATGCCTACCTATACACATGGTATGTATATACATATATTCGCTTATCAGTGTTATTACCACTGAGAGATATACTATAGGATCATATAATGTCCTCCCAGAAGTTTACTCATCCAAAACTACCATGACATCCCTTACCTGAACCATCATCAAATGTTTTGTGCCTGTTTAAACTATGGTTGGTTGACTTGTGTTTTCTAAATACATAGACAAAATATGTATATATAAAAAAATAAAGCCCATTATTACTGTCACAAGTTATTACAGATGGTCTGAAACATCACATTCAAGGCCTATTATTGTAGCCTACTTAATTTTTTACTTAATTACAATTTCTTTATTACAATGTGCATATTGTGTAAATTCTCATTTACAGTACAGCATGAATCAATCAAAACCTGGGATTGAGACAGATACAGACATACAGTGTAGAGCTTAAATTGTGAATTCTGAAAGAAGTATGAGGCTTTTATTACATTGTGACATACCTGTGTTTTTAGGTGTGATTTGATTGGCTTGTCATTGGTTGACCAATGGGCTGCTGGGTAATTGGGGTGTGCCAGACTCTCTCCCCTCCTTTTAACTTATTTTGCCCCTTTAGTTATTGTCCATAATAGCACTGTCCCAGTTACTGTTTTTGGGGGGATTGAAACCTTCAGTATTAATTATCAGCAAACAATTGAAGTGGGTAAATAAGAGCTATGTGGACATTTTCTGAAAGTTGTCACGGCGAAATGCCTAATACCGATTTTCAAATCAACAAATCTGTAAAATTGTGTTGCCCACATGTAGACTTGCAGAAGAAGCTCTTTAAATCTAGTGCTTACCAGAGAAATACCAGTGATTCATTCAACATGGAAAGAAGCATTAAAAAAATATTCGACGATTAAGACCAAACTGACTTATTAATTTATTAATAAATGAAGAAGTGGGCAGCCTTTAAATGTTGGATTATTATTGCTATAAACTATTTATTATGCTAATGTAGGCTAATGTTTGGAGTGGTAAAACAAACTAAGCATTCAGATCTTTTGGCATCGATTACCATGGCATTGATTGACATTTCAAAGCATTCAGGTCAGCCCTACTCCAGGCAGTGTTAATTTTGGCAGCTATTTTAATTTTAGTTTTAGTCTTAGTCATGTGTCATTAAGCTCCTTTTTCGTTTTCATCATATTTAGTCACCTTCATTTATTTTTCGTTTAGTCAGTTTTAGTCAACTACATGTTTGAGCATTTTTTGTCAGTTTTAGTCTCGATTTTGTCTTTTTTGTTTTAGTCTAGATTTAGTTGCTGAAAACGGCTGACATTTTTGTCTAGTTTTCGTTAATGAAAAAAAAAGGCATTTTATTCTCTTGTAATGCAATTCTATGTAGCGCTACAGTCAGTCAAATTCACATTAATTTCTATTGGGATCATAGATTCATGTAGACGCCGCTCTCCCCACTCCCCCCATCATGTAATGAGTTAAAGATGTAAACAGTTAAAGACCCTCACCAGTCTTAAAATAACAAAAACAGTAAAGTGAACCCAACATTTCCACAGCCCATGTGAAGCAGACATGACCCCTGGTTGTACAAAAAGAATATATATATTAGAGGTGGGCATAGATTAATTTTTGCAATCCTGGATTTAATCTAGATTAATCTAGATTAAAATGGCCCAAAAAAAAAAAAAACAGCCGAAGGCATTCAAAATATGTGTGTTCTACCCAAATAATGACCAGAAGTAAGTCCTTACTTTTTCTTTCCTCCTTATGTTTCTCAGGCCAGGTGGCCCATTACACCATGAGCCCATCTCCCGTTTCCAAAATTCATTCAATCTTTATTTATACTCGATAATACACTGAGTAATTAAACTCATTTACAGTGCCGTCGAGATGTTACATACACAAGTGTCACAGTGTGTTCATAAATATAAAGACATCAGACAATCAGAATAATTGAGAGCACATTTTAAAATACATTAAAAAAAAATAATAAAACATCTTTTAAAAAGAATAAAATAGCTCAAAATTAAAACAGAGGTAATAATTTAAAAACAATTACATATTGTGGTGACCTGATTGGTCATTAAGGTTCTAAACCGACCCATAGACACTAGAGTGTCTAGTTTCAGTGTTTCCTGCAGGGTATTCCATGATGTAGGGGAATGCATTACAGACTGTTTGAAAAAGCTGTTTTGCTATGATAATTGGTAATGAAATATCAAAATAATGTTCAATAAGATGTACTTGTGTTTAATAAGTTGTTTTATTCAGAAGTTAACACAAATACATAATATTACCAGTACAGTACAGTATCTAGCACACTCTCAGGAGCAAAACAGAAAGAATCATTTCAAACTTGAACTATGTGACATGGCTTGAATCAACTGCTCCAGTGGAGTTGCTCAGTAGCCAATGGTGTCAACTGTGGTTGTACTGGGCAGCTCCCAGGTGTGAATGGAAAAGAACATCTGTGCTCAGCGAACCTACCCTGGGTAAATAAAGGTAGAAAAAAAAATGTAAAAAAAAAAAAAAAAAAGACAAATTTGTTTAGATTAATGCGTTAATTATATTATCGCGCGATACTAGTATAGCGTTAACGCAGCACGTTAACGCCGTTAAAGGCCCAGCTCTAATATATATACATATAGAGCATAGAAGTGCTCCACATATATACACCATAAGACATAATCAAACCAATAGTTTTAGTCTTAGGCCCCGTTTAGACGGAAACGCTAGCAGGTGAATCCGCAAAAATATTTTTACGGATGTGCCTTTCGTTTATACGGAAACGGCGTTTTTACGGGGTGAAACCGCAAAAAAGTGAGACTACCTTCCAGGGTGGAATTCCTAGAAACGCAAAACCTTTGCGCTCTCGTCTAAACTATTAAACCGTATAAATCTGTTAAAACGATGACGAAAGGGTTGTCACGGCTCTGGTCGCGCGTACTGCTTACGTCACAGGTAGCAGGTAAGCGCCAGTAGCCGAGACGTAAACAAAGCAAGTATGTCTGACTATATCAACGGAGATCACTTGAAGGCTACATTGGCAGTACTTTTAAAGACACAAGAATCAGTCCAGTTTTAAGATACGCTATTGGAGCTGGAATTACCGCGGCTGCTGGCACCAGACTTGCCCTCCAATGGATCCTCGTTAAAGGATTTAAAGTGTACTCATTCCAATTACAGGGCCAGCAGGTGCCTCGACTGGCCCGCGCCGTTCTGTGTTCTGAACGTAGCGTTATAGCAGTACTTTTAACCCTTTCACTGCCACACGACAGAAGGTTAACCCTTTACTATCACACAACCGGCTGTCGTGTGGCAGTGAAAGGGTTAAATACACAAGAATCTGTCCCGCGGCGTGAGTGGACCCACTGTCTGTGAGTGACTCTGCTTTGGTCCAATCACATTCCTCATCCACAGTCTGCGAATCAGAGGCAGAGTAGGGCGGGTCTTCACAGCACGTCATGTGACATATGCGCCAATCGTGTGACAGCGGTGCTCCGTCGTTACAGCCTCGTCTGCACAGAGAATTCCACCCCAAAACGCTCGTCTAAACGCAAAATTAAAAGTGAAACCGCAAGACGACTTTTGTGGTTTCTGTTCACAAAACGCTCGTCTAAACGTAGCCTTAGTCATGTGTCAAATGCTCCTTTTTCGTTTATCATATTTAGTCACCTTCATTTATTTTTCATTTTAGTCTTAGTCAGTTTTAGTCAACTACAGGTCTGAGCATTTAGTCTTAGGCCCCGTTTAGACGGAAACGCTAGCAGGTGAATCCGCAAAAATATTTTTTCGGATGTGCCTTTCGTTTATACGGAAACAGCGTTTTTACGGGGTGAAACCGCAAAAAAGTGAGACTACCTTCCAGGGTGGAATTCCTAGAAACGCTAAACCTTTGCGCTCTCATCTAAACTGTCAAACCGCATAAAACGATGACGAAAGGGTTGTCACGGCTCTCGTCGCGCGTACTGCTTACATCACAGGCATGCGCCAGCGCCGCCAATAGAAGCGTAAACAAAGCATGTCTGATTCTATCCATGGCGATCACCTGAAGGCTACATTGGCAGTACTTTTAACCCTTTCACTGCCACACGACAGAAGGTTAACCCTTTACTATCACACAACCGGCTGTCGTGTGGCAGTGAAAGGGTTAAATGCACAAGAATCTGTCCCGCGGCGTGACTGGACCCAATGTCTGTGAGTGACTCTGCTTTGGTCCAATCACATTCCCCATCCACAGTCTGCGAATCAGAGGCAGAGTAGGGCGGGTCTTCACAGCACGTCATGTGACATATGCGCCAATCGTGTGACAGCGGGGCTCCGTCGTTACAGCCTCGTCTGCACGGAGAATTCCACCCCAAAACGCTCGTCTAAACGCAAAATTAAAAGTGAAACCGCAAGACGACTTTTGCGGTTTCTGTTCAGACTTCCATCCCAAAACGCTCGTCTAAACGTAGCCTTAGTTAGTTTTAGTCTCGATTTTGTCTTTTTTGTTTTAGTCTAGATTTAGTCAGGGGAAAAAGCTTTGTTGACTATATTTAGTCATCATTTTCGTTGACAAAATTAACACTGACTCCAGGTCTCATGATAGTGGAATACAATATCTGCTCTTCCTTATTTAAAGCTGTATAGTGTGTGTGATGTTTAACTGATTTTGCTTCAAAACACAACTTAATGTGGACACACATTGACCAGTGTGGCGGCGGTGCAGAGATATTCCATTCTAGAGTTTCACAGAGAGACTAACCAATCAGAGAAGCTCAAATGGAATTGTGTTGAACTGCTAGTGCATGGTTGACTCTACGTGGTCCTCATTCAACACAGTCCGCAATGAGGACCATGTTGACAAACCACTAAATTTCATGCTTATTCCAACAGAATTCCGTTTGTGTTTCTTTGGCTGCTTAGAAGGGGGTCATCTTTCTGTGAAACGCTAGAATGTAATATCTATGCGGTGCTGCTACACTGGTCAATGAAACTCACTCACAGTAGACCGTGAGTCAGTGTGTCCATGTTAAAATATATTTTGGAGTAAAATGAAAAATAAATATATCACATTCATTCTAGACATAAGCACAACCATCGTATTGGGTAGGCACTGAGTTGTAGAACAGATGGGGTCCTACGCTTTATTTGACAGAGGGCCACTTTAAAAAATGTATTGTATGTCAGGGGCCAGAGCATTGTGACGCGGGGTCCCTATGCCTGCTTGTTGCTGTGCTGCATATTTGATTTAGACCCGAATTGTGACTTTATGGTGATTCTGTGATTCAGTTTATAAGAGGGTATTTAAATTGCAGTCTCAGCTTTACAGGTAGGTAAAAAATAAAGTTAAGTTATTTAACCTTTATTTACCCAGGCAAGCAAGTAAGAACAAATTCTTATTTTATTTATTGTGAAAAGTATGCATAATGTTGTGTTAATTCCACGACAAGAGATATGTAATGTTAATTACCTGAAATTATTCCGGTTTTTTGGGGGGGGGGGGGGGGGGGGGGTATCGGAAATTAAGAGTTGGACAATATCGGTATATCGGATATCGGTAAAAAAAGCCAATATCGAGCATCCCTAGTTTCAACCCTTATTAACTCCATGGAACTAGCATACATTTACATTTACATTTAGTCATTTAGCTGACGCTTTTATCCAAAGCGACTTACAAGTTCTGTACGACAAGCCATCAGGAAGAGCACAACTCTATCAGCTGAGTAACAATGTTCATCAAAGTGTTGAGTGCTACAGTGTAGGTTAGTTTATTAGGACAAGTGCATGACAGTATGGTTAGTTAGGGTTAGATTTTTTTTTTTTTTTTTTTTTTTTTATTCAGATAATGGCATACATTGCATATGGTTGTAGTTGAAACCTATGGTTGCAAAGCGCCCAATTACATGGTGATATATAATTATAAATATCTTAAGGTGAGAGGTCAAGGGACCCCATTTCTCCTCGTCAAAATGTTGCGACTTTGGAGCGTGATTTCATCACTTTCCCAAAGTCCCAGTAACTTAGCATGAAATGGCCGGTGTGTATGGATTGCTTGTGAGAGTCTCTGAAAGACAATGATGCGCTTGTCTTGAGAGGGTTCAGATCAAATATGTGCTTTTGGAAATGTTAAGGGATATAACCTCATGGGCCGCTGAAAAAGGATGCAGCAAGTTGAGTATCAGAGTTCTACTCCAAACACTGTCGTTGTAATACAATACAAATGACTTCCAAATGCAATTAAGAATTTTTGGAAGTACTACAACAGCTCAACCTTAATGCCAAGAAGAACCCATGGTAGGAATATGACCAATTATAATTATAGTTAAATGATGTATGTTTTCAGCACTGATTAAAAAATAAATGACACCTCACCTAAAGCTGTATGTACTGTAAAAATACAAGACGGCAAACCATTTGAACATGTCAAACGACGTGTAGAAGTTCTCTACATAAGAACGCAACTCTGCACATCCCAAAAAGTACAACCAAAGTATAAACTCATAGCTATTTTACTGAAAAGTCCACATTTTATATTTCATCAGATGTTCACACAGTGAACAATCTGTTTATATTTCATTCAGATTCAGATTCAGATTTCTTTATTCACCATTTTGTACAGGTACAAAATGGAACGTGATTTGACATTACAGTGCATGATTGGTTTTTTCACAAATAGGAACAACATAATAATAATAATGATAAATAAATAAGTAAGTGCAAAACAGGACAGAACAGTGAGACAACAATAAGACAGTAAAGTGCAGTGGTAGGGGACATGGAAACAGTGCAGCACAGTTCAAGTCCAGAGGTTCAGCCCTAGCAGCTCGCCATAGAGGGGGGGAGGGGTGGGGAGCAGGGGGACACCTGACTCATTTACCAGGCGAGTCAGGTGTAGTATGGTATAGTATTTTTAAAGACTCCAGCACACAAATATCATGGGGAAAGTAGTTATTAGGTACAACCTATCTTGTTAGCAGTAATAGTTAACATTTGGATTTTTGTTAGATTAGGTATACATACGATGGCATAATTATGGATGTAACAAAACTCATCACGCTGTAAGCGTTGTACGCAAAACCTCTCTCTAGTTAGTACCCAAACGCATGCGCATGCGCATGCACACACACACACACACACACACACACACACACACACACACACACACACACACACACACACACACACACACACACACACACACACACACACACACACACACACACACACACACACACACACACACACACACACACACACACACACACACACACACACACACACACACATAATATGAAAGAGCTCACCATGGAGTGACACGTCCATCACAACACCAAATCACTAACTAAAAGTAAATTAAAGTATAATATAATAATACACACATGTACACACGTAGTCAACATCCCTCTACAGACACAAGCACACACACACATACTGTACACACACACATACACACCAAACACACAAATATTCAGGATCCACGAATTGGGCAGGGTGGGAGAAGCAGCAGCGAGAAGCAGGATTTCAGGGTGACCTTTGACATGGTGAAACAAAGATCACCTTGAAAATAGCAGCAGTGATATTACTTATTTATTACCTATTATCTATTTAGGACATCCAGTACCCAATGCTCCCTAATAACAGACATATCTACAGACGCTAACAGCAACTGAGTGACATCAGGCAGGGTTTCAGTGCCTTATCCTGTCGCTGCAGGGCCCATGAAATAGGAATACAAGTCAGGACGCAATGAAGGGACACCAATCAACTCTGGTATTAAGTCATCATAGATTGTCATAAGCTGTAGGTAAAGGGCACCGTAGGATCAGTGTTTTTTGTGGAAAACACAGTGCACAAACAAAAGAGTTACACACATGTATACCGACGTTGTACATATAATCAAGTCTACATCTACGACATTATACAACTGTTGTGTCTGAACAAGCAATCCAATCGGTCAATGACATCACGGATGCCCCCTGCTTTGTTTACAGTCACATTAATCCTGTGTTTTAGCCTGTCAGATTGATTTATTCAGGCTTTATAGCAAGGCATATGTACACAGAGCAGAATTAACTCTTAATCAAAACACGATATCTCAGTCTTTCACTCACAATATGAAATCAGATATTATATAACAACACAAGCAATAATAAAACACTTGCGGTTGTACGTTATAGGAACATCATGACTGTTACGCTCGACACTGCAGCCAAATCAGAGCCCTGGCGTTATTTACCATAACAAACTCTCTCTCATGTTCTATTGCTTAAACATAATCCATGTTAGAATCATAGCCAAAGTAACCACAGATGGAATCTATGGCACAAACAAACGGGTCGGTGGATGGGCCGTCGTTTTCTAACATGACATAATCAGAGTCAGATACTGTACACAATTTGTGATGTTTCATGGACATGGATAAAATGTAGTTGCGAGCGACAATTAGAAACCTAAATGTCACATTCCACAATGTTATGAAACAGGAGGGAATTATGAATTTAAACTTTTTTATTGTCTTGAGTTCTCTAATGTGGCCCATAATAGGAACTTAGGAACTTAGCATGTCTTTTTTTACCATGCATATCTTGTGTCTTACCTATTAAATTTTTTCTATGCCTATTTTATTATTGTATTTTGCACAATCAATGCGGGCACGACCACCCGCATTTCACTGTATGCCCTGGTATGTATGTGACAAATAAACTTGATTCTGATAATCAGACACACACTATTGTTCTATTGGTTAGAAACATAATTTCACAGACAATGGATTACAAGCGACAATTAGTAACATTCCACAATGTTATGAAACAGAAGGGAATTATGAATTTAAACTTATTTACTGTCTTGAGTTCTCTAACGTGGCCCATAATCAGAGACACAGTATTGTTCTATTGGTTAGAAACATGATTTCACAGACATTTTGAAACAGGCTTTTAGATCAAGACTAGTTTTAGAGGCTAAAAAGCTCTAAAAAGATGAAATTTGTTGTGGTGTGCTCTGCACGGAACCTCTGTTGACAGTAGCGTTGAGGAATAATGACAGAGTTGATGCAGTGTTTTAAAATGTACTGATGGGCTATTACAATAAAAACATTCACTGGTAGATGCTTGTGCGAGGCGGGATGTGAATGCCAGTGAGGGAAAGGAAGGTGGGTATAAGCTGCTATTAAGAAGAGTTAATTTGCAGAAACAGTTATCTGCGTTTGTATTTATTACCCTTTTATTATATATTATTATCATTATTATCCTTTTCATTATATATTTAGTAATGAATATATCAAGTATCAATCAACAGGTGTGTGTTTATTCACAAATGGCTTTTATCTGTTTTTATGAAAAGTCGAAGAACACTTCAATATATTTATTAAAATCAGCCCCAATCAAGCTGCTCTACACAGTTAAACATTCAAAAAGAAGTTTTTTTTTTGACGATGATCATTTTCTGTAAATTGTTTCTACACATCTGTGTTCATCCCCCCTTTTGTGATGGTCCTTCTGTCTTTCTTTCTTTCTTTCTTTAAACAATGCAAGGGACCTGAAACCGGTCTGTTTTTCCGTGGATCCCACACCTGACAACAGTAGAAAGGCCATCACGGCAGCATTCCGTGCTGTAACATGTTCAGAGCCCCCCTGGCTTTAGATCCTGAGACTTATCTTTGCCTATCCGATTGCCGTGTCCCTTTCCATGTGAATAAACAGAAGATAAGTTGCTGGTTGTGCATCTTAAAAACCAAACCAGGGTAGTCAGATGCACATTTAACCACAGGAGGAAGACAGAGAATAGATTGGGGATGATACAGCACATGTGTGGTTCAAGTGACCATTTCTAATTACAATAGTATGTTACAATTACAACTTTCTGCAAAATGCGTACATAAATACATCTATGTATGCTTATCCAGTGCAATAGCTTGTGCAATACTGACATTTTCTGCAAAAGGACAATGTGCAATCTACAATTAACATGCAATCTATTCCAGCACTTTACAATTCAAGTGTAATAAAATGAGCACATTAGCACTCTGGCACAGTGGCACAAGCACCAGTCACTTTAACACTTATAGTCTTCCTATTTCCTCTCGCCACTTATATTTGTCTATCGCCACATCGCACATATTATATTGTCATTGTCTGTTTCTTCTATTGTCTATTTTTTATGGTTGTGGATTTATGTAATTTACTTGTACATGTACCATGGAAGTGTATGTACATTTGTAATTGTCCGCTCTATTAACATCAACCTACAAAGGGACTACGGATGAAAATTTGCCTTTGGTTATAATCCGGCATATTTACATGAAAATGTTCATTAATATGTATGGTCCCTATTTAATATATATATATATTTTTTTTACAATGTTCCATCTGCAAAACACCCCTCCAACCCCAATGTGCAAAGTGTACATTGTACTAGTAGGACTCCACCTGCAGCAGTAGTATGAGCTTTATGAGCCTGTCCTGTGTATCTGTGTCAAGGGGCAACCTGCTGCCCCCTGTTGGATTTAAGCCTAACCAATCCCAGTCTGCCAGTCATACATGCCATGTGTGCATTACTGAATAGACATGTGTGTGTGTGTGTGTGTCTGTGTGTGTGTGTGTGTGTGTGTGTGTGTGTGTGCGTGCGTGCGTGCGTGCGTGCGTGCGTGCGTGCGTGCGTGCGTGCGTGCGTGCGTGCGTGCGTGCGTGCACGCACACACGCACACACGCACACACACACACACTGGGAGCATACACTCCCATTGCAGCACCTTGAAGGTCGTATTGCTTAGAAGGTTAATCGCTAACCATGGCTCTCTTAATCCCCATCTGCAATGTGAGTTGGAGAAGTGGATTTTTGACAATTTTAACACACACACACACACACACACACACACACACACATACACACATACATACATACATACATACATACATACATACATACATACATACATACATACATACATACATACATACATACATACATACATACATATATACATATATACATATATACATACATACATACATACATACATACATACATACATACATACATACATACATACATACATACATACATACATACATACATACATACATACATACATACATACATACATACATACATACATACATACATACATACATACATACATATGTAGCAGCCTGAATATACAAAGTATTCAGTAGTGCTAACTAACTGTTACTTTCCCTGTGTGTGTATAACGTGTGATTTACAGTGTTCCTTTGGATAGCCTAACAGTGTTCCTTTGGATAGCTCGCCCAGTCTAACGACGAGGTGAGGTGCTACTCTTCTCCAGATGCAGTATGGATTACTAGCAATAACATTGAGCCCTTTTTCCCTTTCTGGAGCGGTCCTTGAGTGGGACCAGTAGAGGTTGCCAGCAGGGGGCGGAGTGGCAGTGGTGGCAGGTGGAGCAGTGGAGAGAAGCAAGGAACGAGGAAGAGGGAGTTACCTGGAAGCGAGGGGAGCAGGAAGCTCTCTTCGGCGTTGGACTTGGCCGTGGACTTGGTCGCAGCCACAACGGGCGTGTGCTTTGGAATAGCCCCGTTGAAGAAGTGACGTTGGAGAGCCCCGTCGGAGTGAGCGGCGGGTGATGAGACATACTTGCTAGTGACTGGTTATCCTAGAAGTATCAGCGATAGTGTGTGAGTAAGAGAAACTGAACCCAAGGACTAACGTCTAGAGCTAACGAGACTAACATCTAACGTTATCGGGTTATAGTAGTTACTGTGTGCGGTATAGTAGTATGCTGCTAACGGCTCCGTCTGACTTGAGTAGACTACCGGGCACGAGGCGCTGAAGAGACCGGTGGTATAGCCAGCCACGTTGCGTTAGCAGTGTAACCGATATAGCAGGAGGGTGCCTATGGTGGGAAGAGCTTCCCCTACATTGATAACAAGAGCACCCGGTGCCATATATTAAGGATTAACATTGTAATGGATAACCTGCCCAGGCTTCGATAAAGTAGACCTAATTGGGATCATTGTGTGTGTCTGTTTCTTTAAGTTCCATTTGCTATTCTAACCTCTGGGTAAATATTGTGACTGCATAATTATTTAACCCTTACACCCCATTTACAGAATAGCATTTGAAGGGTCTATACAGGTGGTCAAGGAAGGGTACTGCTTAAAGGGAAGCCCAATAATACTATTGAACTGACAGTCACTGGGTGTGGGAGGGCTGTCGGAGGTACTGAGGGAGTGAGGGTGTGTGGGGAGCTACTGCTGACCGCCTTGGAAGGCAAGGGAGACCAGAGTACCAATCCCCAGGTTAGTAAATCCTGGGCCCCATCCACTCCAACTGCAAGCCCTCCAGAATGACGTTCCGGGCCAAAGACGGGGGTACATATAGGTCCAATACTATAGTATCCTACTACCCAGTGTCTGTGTACTACCACTCCCACAAGCAGGGATAATCCACCCTTCTACACATACATACATACATACATACATACATACATACATACATACATACATACATACATACATACATACATACATACATACATACATACATACATACATACATACATACATACATACATACATACATACATACATACATACATACATACATACATACATACATACATACATACATACATACATACATACATACATACATACATACATACATACATACATACATACATACATAGAGAGAGAGGTAGGGGGTGAGAGAGACAGACAGACCTATAGGACTCAGCAGCATAGTGTTACAGCAGCGTAGCGTAGCTATTTTGGCGACACATCGGTTAAGACGACAAGAGATCAAGATCCATCTAAATGGTTGCTATATACTGTAACATGCCACCATTATCTTTCACATATACTGTAACATGCCACCATTATCTTTCACATATACTGTAACATGCCACCAATATCTTTCACATATACTGTAACATGCCACCATTATCTTTCACATATACTGTAACATGCCACCATTATTTTTCACATATACTGTAACATGCCACCATTATCTTTCACATATACTGTAACATGCCACCATTATCTTTCACATATACTGTAACATGCCACCATTATCTTTCACATATACTGTAACATGCCACCATTATCTTTCACATATACTGTAACCTACCACCATTATCTTTCACATGAAGTATATACTAACATACCAACATTGTCCTTCACATTAAGTATATACTGTAACATACCACCATTATCTTTCACATGAAGTAATTCTCTTACTGTAACACACCACCATTATCTTTCACATGAAGTATATACTGTAACATGCCACCATTATCTTTCACATATACTGTAACATGAAGTATATACTGTAACCTACCACCATTATCTTTCACATGAAGTCATTCTCTTACTGTAACACACCACCATTATCTTTCACATATACTGTAACATGAAGTATATACTGTAACCTAACACCATTATCTTTCACATGAAGTCATTCTCTTACTGTAACATACCACCATTATCTTTCACATTAAGTCATTATCCTCTTACACAATAAAGAAAAATCACTTTTAGTGCTAATGAAATAGACAATAGAGTAACTTGAGTTGTACTTGTAATTGTGTACTCACGTTTTTATGGAGTAGTTGTAATATCCCAAAAAGTTATATTAAAAAAAATTGTATGAGCTGATAAATACAGCCTGAAGTCTTATATAGTACAGGTCCAAATTTCATAAAAATCCGTTCATCAAATGGGTGGTTTAGAGTGATTTTGGTAAACTGTGTTAAAAAAAAGAAGTTCTCCAGTAATGTGATTCGCACAACCCCACGTGGTATATCATTGGAAAGCTACACTCATTGGCTACAAGTTACAACCCTGTCCAATAACTTTCGCAATCGGCGAAGGATTGACAGTTCCAGAGCCTCGGGAGTCAGGGGTGGTAATCTGAGGCTTGCATGTACAAAGTCGCACGCCTGACATATCGGCATGTAAATCGAGAACGGATTTGGTTGGGTGAGGTGGAATTCGAACGGCAACAAATTTACATTTAATTCTATAAAAAATACAGACCGAGCCGCTAGACGCTCGCAAAGTGCCATGTGGCGCCGGTGGGCAAATCCACCTAAAGAGGGCCCGGGGCCGGGCCCCCACCTGTTAAGAGGTTGGATTAAATCAAGAACTAACTGTTTGATTTTCTACTGCATGTGACCCAGATCTGCCAATTATCACTGCATTCAAATCACAGAAAAGAGTGATGTCAGTTATCTGGTTTTCTTTTTACTCACTCATTCACCTCTAATAAAAAAAAGAAATAAAAAAAAGAAGATCTCTATAACTTTTATTGTCCTCCCAAAGTCATAAACGTTATGCATAACTGTCCTCTGTTGCATCATACCTCAGACCATACTCACAGCAGGTGTCGATTCAACTTGCCCTTGTCCCAAAACATCATCGTCATGGCAACAACATAAACAAGGTCCCCGCTCCCATTTCCTGCTTCCCAACCAATCATAGTCCAGGTCCAGGTCGGGCCTCCGCTCTGTCAGCAGTCCAGGGGAGCTTCTGTTGGAACCTGCAGGTCTTACCCAAGACCACCAACACTGTGGGGAACTCCAGACACACACAATCTCTCTCTCCCTCTCTCTCTCTCTCTCTCTCTCTCTCTCTCTCTCTCTCTCTCTCTCTCTCTCTCTCTCTCTCTCTCTCTTCCTCATCCTCTGTCTACCCTCTGACATCCACCACCCACACACACTTTCATGCACACGGGGTCTTAAGTGCAGGGGCCCACATCTGGAAATTGTAGGGGGAAGGGATGGGGGAGGGTGTGTGTGTGTGTGTCATGGGACTCGTGGACTAGAATTGTAGATAACTAAATAGGATCTGTCTTTTTATTTGACTGATTGACTGACTGACTGGCTTGATGGACAGACATTTCAACCACCTGACTTACTGTACATTTTGTGTGCATGTGTGTGTGTGCGTGTGTGTGTGTGTTTGAGTGAGACAGAGAGTGGGGAATGCCACTGCAGACGCTAGCCCAGCATAAAGGCTTGTTGGCGGGCCGCCAGGGCTGACCTGGGCCCTGTGATGTCCCACGGTGTGACCTGGAGGCCTGGGGGCCTGGGGGCTCCACCGTGTCACATCGGATCAACGTCAAACTCCACAAACACACACAGGCCAATGGGGCTGGGTTCGCATGGCGGTGTGTGTGTGTTTTACTGTGTGTGTGGGGGGTGACTTTCTGGGGGCAGGTTTTGGTAGAAAGACTCCATCGCTCTCTCTCTCTTGGCTCCCTCTCTTGGAATGATTATTGATCTACACTCAAACATGTTGATGATAAGATAAGATAAGATATTGATCCCCTTGGGGAAATTCAGGCATCATAGCAGCATGGGGGAGGGGGGAGATGAGGTACAGGTAGTAGAAGACATACAGGTACAGGGCACATAATTATAGTACAGTGGAGAAGTAAAAATAAAAATAGAATAAAAAGGCAGTGTAAACAATATAACAATATAATTAACTCTGGACTTGCGCATATGGGCAACAAGGTGCGAGATGAGGGTATGTAATGCCCTCTCAGAAAACCAAGAAACCAAGGATTTCCTGCATTCGCCAACTTCCTGTTTCCTTTTTCCCCATGTGACCTTTACATGGTTATTTGGTTCTTAGTAGGGATGCTCGATATTGGCTTTTTTACCGATACCGATATTCCGATATTGTCCAACTCTTAATTTCCGATACCGATACCCATAGACGCCTGCGCAATAGAGCACGCGAAGCAGCTGCTCTACGACTATTGAACATGGGGGGGCAAACGTCTGATTTTGCTCCCCCACTTTTTTATCATATGAAAAATATGATATACCCCCCCCCTTCCCATATATAAATCTAACCATAACTACGTAATTTCAATCAAATTAATAATACGCAATGACACTTAATAGCAAGTTTTTAAGTTTCCAAAGATTGTGACCCCCCCCCTGCTCCCCCATATGGTTTGATCCAGTGCCTCTCCAAGTCCAACGCCCAGCAGAGCAGACAGTGGCGCACGGCGCTGGCGCTGCAGGTAGGCTGAGTGTAAATGATTTTACTTTTTTTTTTTTTTTTTATAATAATAATAATGCAATAAAAGTCTGAAAATGAAGGGATTATGTCCATGAGTGTCATTTTTTTAAATTAAGGCCTGCCTCTTATATAAGCCTCTCTAATAAAGGCCTGGTGTTCTTTGCAGCTGAGGTAAATAGAAGACCCGTCCTATATTTGAGGATTTACGGTAAATCAAGATGTTCAATTATCTTAAGGTACAATACCTGAAATGAAAATGTGTGTGTGTGTCCAGCCAACCAGGTAACATGGCAGAAAAAAGAAAGAATACAGACATCGGAGCATTTTTCAGTACACCAAAACGCAAAGTAAGAACCCTAGTAGCCTAATAGCTCAAAGACTTAAAGGGCGGGCTCCACAAATAATGGATTGCACTGTGTTAATTGCACCTTTACTTACAATTCATTATGAATTGTAAATGGGGGACCCTGATGTAAACAAAACAAAAGTCTTTCTCTGGTCTGCAATCCCTTAACAATTGTGTGTATTGAGCCGTACTATATTGTACCCATTCTGCAATATGTTAATAACATTTTTAATCAATCAATAACAGATTGCAGAATGGGTACAGTACAGTACGGCTCAATACACACAATTGTTAAGGGGATGCAGACCAGAGAAAGACTTTCGTCTTGTTTACATCAGGGTTCCCCATTTTCAATTCATAATGAATTGTAAGTAAGGGTGCAATAGAAATGTTTCATAATGATGTTCAGTGTATTCATAAGTGTATTGCTCTCCTTAATGTAGAATGATATGGTGACTGTACAGACTCAGGAAGGAGAGAAAGAGACCAAAGAGTTACAGGTAGTGGAAATATCAGACAGTCAGCTTAAAGTGTAGGATAACATAACAAATTAAGACACAAATACTTGGATTATATATCCCCCCCTCTCTCCCTTTCTTTACAGAGTAGCATAAAGATTGTGTATTCAAACCGGTTCAGTGTATTCATAAGTGTATTGCTCTCCTTAATGTAGAATGATATGGTGACTGTGCAGACTCAGGGAGGAGGCAGAGAAGGAGAGAAAGAGACCCAAGAGTTACAGGTAATGGAAATATCAGACAGCTTAAAGTGTAGGATAACATAACAAATTAAGACACAAAATAGGCTATATTTACAGCAGACCCTGTTATTGTTCCTTGTTGGTCTTTTTTCTCTCTTTCTTATTAAAAACTTGGCCTATTTGAAAGGAGATTGATTTAATAAAAATAAAAGAGCAACAAAAAAAATACAGTATATATACAGTATATAAATATATATATATTAATATATTATTATTATTATTATTATAGTAATTGGCTATCATACTGCAATATAAACTGAGTTTTATAGTGAAAAGAGCAGCTTTATTGGTCAAGATTGAAGGCTCTATATTGCAGGAAATTGCACGTACAGGTTCATTAAATGAATAATAATTATAATAAAAAAAAACAAAAAAAATAATTGCACTCCCACTTTCAACTATAACTAGGCGGCCATGCCGATACCGATATCAACCGATACCGATATATGCAGGGTTTCCCCCCAAAAAAACTGAATAATTTCAGGTAACTAATAATTTCACTGGATGCATTCAAAAGGCTTTCTAAATGTAAGCATTATCTGTGCAAAATATGATCATTAAAAAAGTAAAAATTAACATTACATATCTCTTGTTGTTGAATTAAACCAACATGCATACTTTTGACAATAAATAAAATAAGAATTGGTTCATACTTGCTTGCCTGGGTAAATAAAGGTTAAATAAATGTAAAAAAAAATATATATTGTTATTGTTTTTTTTTTACCGATACCGATATTTTCCGATATCACATTTTACTGCCGATATCGGCCGATAATATCGGCCATCCCTAGTTCTTAGGAAACTAGTCTGAGAACCAGGTGTAACAGGAACACATTGGTTTGGTTCTCCGGTAAAAACACCATGCACACAAACATCAGCAAAGTTCACCTGCCACTAAGGCCAAATGAATGGGAGTCCTGGGGAAGGCATGACTAAATTATTGGCTAAATCACCAAAAATCTTTACAACTCGTTATGCTAAATGACGACAGTATATGAAATGAAACATATGAAACATGCTGTGCTTGTTCCTAATACTCCCATTAATCTTTGGAATGTTTTTTTAGCAGACCAGAGGACATAAAGATGGAGGCAATCTGTGATGACATCATCAGTGTCCTACCGGCCGTCTCCAAAGTGTAACGCTCAGCCCAGTCTCTTTAGTTTCAAGTTTCAAGTTTCTTTATTAGTTGTCATACAAAAATACAGACTACTTTTATATGAAATGCTTTTTTCTGTTCTGCTCCTGAGAGTGTGCTAGCTAAAAATAAAAGTATAAAATAGAAAGTCAAAAGTATGTAAACAAGTGTAAACAAAAGTGTTCAATATCCATATATACAATATACAATACAGAGTAGGGGGGAAAATGAGTAACTGAGTTACAATACAATATACAGTACAATGCAGAAATGGGATGAGGTACAACTTAGGGTAAGGTGCAATGAGGTATGAGTTGTAGTGGATGTTGGGGCGATATGCAAATTGCAGGGGGTCCAGGTTGATGGGGAGGGAGGAACAGATAGCCCTTCACAAGCTTCTCAAAGCACTTCATGGCTATGGAGGTAAGAGCTACAGGGCGGTAGTCGTTGAGGCAAGCGGACGTAGATTTTTTGGGTACAGGGATAATGGTGGACTTCTTCAGACAGGTGGGGATGACAGCCTGTTCTAAGGACAGGTTAAATATGTCAGTGAATACCGGAGCCAATTGGTCGGCACAGACTTTTAGTACGCGGCCGGGGATACCGTCCGGTCCTGCTGCCTTCCTGATATTCACTTTCTTAAAGGTCCTCCTCACCTCATGTTCAGTTATCCTGAACACTGAGTCTCCATCAGCAGTGCCCCCCCTCCATTGCAGTGGTTTGTAGGCTGGTGTCACTGTTCAGCTTGAGGGAGGTGCCTTTGTAATCAGTCATCGTTCTGAGGCCCTGCCACATACCTCTTGAATCAGCCTGTAAAAACTGAAGTTTAACCTTATCCCTGTAGCGCCGTTTTGCCTCTATTACTGTCCTCCTTACGTTGTATCTCGCCGCCAAGTGTTCTCTAAACACTTGACCAGACATTTAGATGCTTTGCACTACTATGGGATGGGTAATGATGTCAAACTAGGAGACTGCCATGTTTAAAGGGTGAGGTCAGTATTTCAGGGCTTGTACAGACTGAAGCGTGACCCCATTATTTGACATTTGTTTTATGGCTAACTAGCAGGAGCTGTGGGTATCCAGGATGAGTGGACTGTGCTGAGAAAGGACTCTACTGATCAACAACATCATTGGTAAGTAGGGAATGGGGCTAAGAAATGCTCTCAGGTTCACAGAGGATAACTAAACATTACGGCGTGTCCTGCTCGGATCAGTGCACTAAGGTGCGTACCGACCGTGCAGCGCTCATGACGCCGTGAGTTTGAATCCTTCCTGTGCCGTCGTCTCTCTCCACTATGCAAATGTACTAATATATTTGCCATCAAAAAATATTTAAAATACAAACTAAATCTGCTACACAAGCAAACGTACCCATTCAACCCTTGGGATGAGTCACGTCTCCTGATGAGTCCCACAACCTCCCTTCGGCCCCTTCTCCCCCTGTCACTGTCTCACCCCCTTCTCCCCCTGTCACTGTCTCACCCCCTTCTCCCCCTGTCCCTGTCTCACCCTCTTCTCCCCCTGTCACTGTCTAACCCTCTTCTCCCCCTGTCACTGTCTCACTCCCTTCTCCCCCTGTCACTGTCTCACCTCCTTCTCCCCCTGTCACTGTCTCACCCCCTTCTCCCCCTGTCACTGTCTCACCCCCTTCTCCCCCTGTCACTGTCTCACCCCTCCTCTCTTATTTTACCAGGAAATTCCCATTGACATTAAAATGTATTTTCCAAGGGAGACCTGGCTGAGATACGCAGCAGCATAACAATAAACACGTATTTACAGACAGAAAACACAAAAGGAGACAAATGACAAATAATAATAAAAACAAGCATAAGGAACTCACATTTGGGGCGACAGTGGCTCAGGAGGTAGAGAAGTTTTCTGGTAATCCGGAGGTTCCCGGTTCGATTCCCGCTCCTCCCGGGCAGCGTGTCGAAATGTCCTTGAGCATGACATTTAACCCCTAATTGCTCCCATTGTGCAGGTTGGCACCTTGCATGGTTGCCTCTGCCATCGGTGTGTGAATGTGAATGGATAAAAATGTGAGGAACAAATTGTAAAGCGCTTTGGATAAAAGCACTATATAAATGCAGCCAATTACCATTTATTTACCATTTCCAAAGAATTTTGTAATCAGAATTCTTTTTTATATTGACATTCTAAGAAATCTGCCATTAATTCTTTAATTTTGGATTTAAAAGCATTTAGTGAGATTAATGCATTGCGTTTTAAGACATTCTGCAACGTGTTCCAAGCTTAGGGTGCAGAATACATAAATGCCCATTCTCCAATTTCCGTACGGGGACAGGCGGCATAAAGAGACAGCAAAAAGTGTGCTTCGTTCTCCCCCCGCCTCTGTCTCACCCCCCCCCCTCTCCCCTCAGCCCGCTCTCCCCGCGCCTCCCTCTCCCCCCTCCCCTCGGCCCGTTCCCTCTCTCTCCCCTCCCCTCAGCCCGTTCTCCCTCTCTCCCTTCCCCTCGGCCTGTTCCCTCTCTCTCCCCTCCCCTTGGACCGTTCTACCTCGCTCCCCTCTGGCGATGTGCCTTTGTATGGCAACATGGTCGACCTCAGAGCCCTTCAAGTGTTGCTCCTGAGCCCATAAAAAAAGAACACTACAATGATGTTAATTCAGTCAGAAAAAAGCTTATTGTGGAATGTTAACACTTTGATTGCCACGCAGTATGCCCATCCTTATGCCCAGTCTGCCAGCTCTGTAACCCTATGGAGATGTTTACCTTCTTTGCAGGGCTATAACTTTTTAAATATTATAGCTATATCGACATTACTATGGCCCATTCAACATCGGGTATCTATCGTTCCGGATGGGGGAACGTTATATTTTTTCATTCATACATTGTTGTGTTAATACAGTCGAGAATATAAGTATGTTTTTAAGGTTTTCAGCTGTAATTCCAAAAAACGCAAGTTATAGGCCCTGAAGCATATGATAGATTATCGATTGCTGTTTCTTTCCTATACACGCTATATTAAGAAATTCAAATGTATATGATCGGTATACATTATGCTTCATCATGCATGAAGGAAAGGGGGGGGTTGTTTATAATTCCTTGATCGTCAAGTTCAAGTTTCAAGTTTCAAGTTTCAAGTTTCTTTAATAGTTGTCATACAGAAGTACAGAATACTTTTATACAAAATGCTTCTTACTGTTGCGCTCCAGAGACTGTGCAAGACAAGATAAGTATGAATAAAATAACATAGTAAAATTAGAAGTAAAAAAAATGAGGTCACAGTGTTCAGTTTAGACATATGTACAATGTTCGATGCAGAATAGACGTAGTTACCATACAATATACAATACTGTGCAGTGTACTAATATACAATACTATATAGTGCAAGGCAGAAATGGAGAAATGGGACGAGGTGCAATTTAGGTACAATTCACAGAAGGTGTACGAGTTGTAGTGCAAATCCTTTATCAATAAATATAAAGTGTAAGTGTGTTTGTGTGATCTAAAGTGTGGAGAGTGGGTGCTGCAGTGTGTTGTTTGTTTGAGTGAGTGTGTGCGTGTGGGTGTGTGTGCTGTGTGCATTTGATGGTTGTTGCATAGTGATTATTGTTCGTTTAGCAGCCTGATGGCCTGGGGATAGAAGCTTCTTCTGAGTCTTTCTGTGCTCGCCTTAAGACTCCGGTATCGCTTGCCTGACCGCAGCAGTTCAAAGAGGCAGCTGTTCGGGTGGCTCGAGTCCTTAATAATTCTCTTAGCCTTCCCCTTGCACCGCTTGTTGTAAATGTTCTGGAGGGTGGGAAGCCCCCCTCCAATTGTGCGTTCGGCTGAACGTGTCACTCTTTGTAGTCTGCTACGGTCTTGTGCAGTGCTATTCCCAAACCAGGAGGTGATGTTGCCGGTCAGGATGCTCTCTATTGTACATGAGTAGAAGTTCCTAAGGATCTTCTGACTGACTTGGAACTTCCTTAGGCGCCTGAGGAAGTAGAGGCGTTGTCGTGCCTTCTTCACAACACTGTCAATGTGTGTGGTCCATGTCAAGTCCTCGGATATGTGGGCTCCGAGGTACTTGAAACTGTTCACTCTCTCAACCGGTGCCCCGTCGATGCTGAGGGGGCTGTAGTCCTTGACCCCCGACCTCCTGAAGTCCACAATCATCTCTTTTGTTTTGCTGACGTTCAGGGAGAGGCAGTTCTCCTGACACCACTGTGACAGGTTCTCTACCTCTTCCAGGTAGGCCCTTTCGTCGTTGGCAGAGATCAGGCCCACCACTACTGTGTCATCAGCAAATTTGATGATGGTGTTGTTGTTCCGCTGTGCTACGCAGTCATGTGTGTACAGGGAGTAGAGGAGGGGGCTCAGAACAGATGAATTGCCGTGAAATGAATAAACAATCGGGCTGAAAATAACGTTATATTCCTATTACCGGCTCCTGAATTAACACAAATACTATAATTTTCCTCCAATCATAACAGTCTAGTAGTACGTTTTGGTCCAATCCGGTTGGTTCTTCTGGGAGGGCGGTCCCCAATCGATCTCCTGTGTGGGTGTGGGCCTGTTCCTGCATCAGAGGAGGGGCTCATGGCCCCCGTCGGTGTGGCCTTTTCTTCACAGAGGCATGTTCCAATAAACATTTTACAAGATGTATCTCCCGTCTATATGAATTTACACACTTCTAATATTATCACAGTTTTATCGCTTACATTTTGATATCAAACAGTGATAAAGAATAACTTGTTTGTGTATTTTACCAGACTAAACCTTTGTAATTTAGACTTATTTTCTATATATGGTTGGCAACAAGAGTGAAATGACACTATTATCTTCATAATTAGTTTGACACTCTGAATGATATTCAAATACAATTTACATAATACCTCAGATAGATTAATATGATATAGTTATTATTCCAATATTGTTTTTCATTCTAATCTAGTATAATGTAATTATATTTTCCTTAGCCAGTCTGTGCTGGTCTCTGCTAGACCAGCTGTCTCTGCTCCTACATTTACATACAGTCAACTCGAGAAGGTGTTGTTTGTTCTCTAGATTAGTTATTGCTTGAAGGGGGGTTTGGAATGTCTGTCTCTTGTAACTCCAATAATATCACCTTTGGCTGAGCCCTGAAAATCCATTCTGCTTTTGAAAGGTACACCTCCTTTTGCATTTATGGCTTTCTAATATTCACACATATTAGTTATGAAATTCACAGTCAATGTTACCACACCGTTCGCCGATGAGACTGGAGGAAAAATATTCCAATTATTTGACGTTGATCTGCTAGATCCATTTCCCGTTTGTATGACGCAATAAACGCCGAAATCATATTGATTATTGCGTTTCGAAAGTGATCCCATGCACTCAAGTGTGTATCTAGACCCACGTTTACGAGATATTACTGCCGGAGGAATTTCCTCGATGCACCAGCGCGACTTCCGGTTTGGCTTGGAGTGTAACTCGACCGATCATCCACCAGGCGGCGGTATTGAGGCGTTGCAATATCAGACAGGGTCCTGCTGCAGTCCCGGAGGGAGGCTGGATGAATTATGAATGCCATGGCGAAAAAATTACATATTGATCCCAAAAACGTGTTTATTCGTTGTTGGCGCTCAACGCATGGCGGGCAATAACGAATTATCACGTTGTTGGCGTCCAATGTGTTAATGGAGTGGAGTGTTTTTCAGGATTTCTTCAGTTTCAGATGTAGCATTTGATTTGTTATTGTAACACGCTTCCCCTCCTGCCTGGCCATGGACCGCTCTCCCCTGCTCTGTCTCTTCCCTCGTCATTATTTCCTCTCCTTGTCTCTGTCTCTCTTTCTCTCTATGTTCTGTCTCTTGCTCTCCTCTCTCTCTCTCCTTCTCTCTCGCTCTCCTGTTCATGTTCCCCTGTTAGTTTAGTGTTTAGTATTTTCATGTATTATGTTTCTCTTGTCTACTGTAGGTCTAGTCTTGTATTGTAACATGTTTTCTGTTTAGTATTAGTCTTTGTAGTATTGTTGTTTTGCCCCAGTGTCTTGTGTTTTGTTTTTGTAGTGCCTCATTTCTTGTTTCAGTTTCCTGTAGTTCTTTGTCAGTCTGTTTGCCCTCCCAGGTGTCTCTAGTTGTAATTATCCCAGGTGTGGCTAGTTGTAATTATCCCAAGTGTCTCTAGTTGTAATTATCCCAGGTGTCTCTAGTTGTAATTATCCCAGGTGTCTCTAGTTGTAATTGTCCCACGTGTGTTTAGTTTGTCATTTGCTCCTCTGTGTATTTGAGTTCCATGTTTCCTGTTCTCTGTGCTTGTCCATTGTCTCGTTAGATATCTTATGTTACGTGTCTCATGTTAGATGTACACTGTTCTCCTGTTTTCTCTCAAGTAAATTTATTCTGTAAGATTTTGCTACCCACCGGAGTGTAATGTGTTGCTTTATTTCTGTATTTATTTTTGTTATTAAACACCCTTACACGTGTGTTCTACCTCCACACACTGTTGTAACAGTTCTAACTGTTTTAGTGCATCCTCTCTGAGCACAGTCAACTCTCGTTATGTTGAGGGGGGCATGGCCCTCTGTTAATTGAAAGGAGATGTCAAGTTAGTATCATAATACATGAAGCTTCCAAATGTAAACACATTCATGGGACCAGTGTGATCGGTTGCTATGGGAGATTAACATTGGCTAACATTGGAGATCGATGAATTGTCAAAGTTGCTGTGGATGTTTCTGAACCTATAATTAACTAAATTGTAGAAACCTAGTTAGCCAAGTTAGTTGTTTGTGGCCCAGCTAGCTGATCTCCTTTACAACTACTGACAACTGACAGACTGACTGATGGATCAGGCCCAGGGTAACCAGAGTCGATTATGCAATCTCTTCGGGGAAGCAGATTGGATCTGAAATGGTTTGATTTAGTTGATATCCAGGGGGGATAGAGATCAAAGGGCTTTAGTCATTATTTTCACAGCAACAACAAAGTTCTAACATTTTGGGTAATTTTACATCAATCTATTCTGTTATATAATGCAACAAGCTGGAAAAACACGATTTTCATTATACTGAATCTTTAATAAAAGCGTACAAACTGTAACACAAACAGATAATGAGACAGTACAGTGACCAATCTACCGAGGCTCTCTGTTATAACTGTCAATACATTATGCATTGTTAATGGACGCACATGCACACAAACACTATGCATTGTTAATGTAAGGGAAGCACTCTCCATTTGACCAGAGGTGGCCTAAGAGGTGGTAACACGTCAAATGGTGTCAGCATCAAACTCACCAATTCAACCCCAATCGACCTCCTGCTCACCGACACTTGGCTGACAGAAGAGGGAATATATTGTACGTTCCCCCTCATTTCTTTCAAATTAGAAGAAGTTAAGTTAAATACAGGTTAAGTTTAACCTCTTAACATGCGGGCAGAAAAGTGGCCATTTTTGTTTTCGTTTTTGAGGACTGCATACCTTTTTTTCAAACCAAAATACTATACTTTATACTTATAGCACATGCATAAGCCTGGTCTCTTTTGAAAGATAACATTCTGAAGTTCATGATACAATAAAGGAAGATCACTTTTAGTGCTAATGAAATAGAGTAACATAGGTCTGAACTTGAGTTGTAGAAAAACTTGTTACTCAAGTTTTTCTGTAGTAGTTAGTAGTCCAAAAGTAGTATTTCCCCAGAAATGCGTATGGCTTAAAAAAATTTCATAAAGATCCGTTCAGAAATGAGTGATTAGGAGTGATTTTGGTAAACTGTGTACAAAAGAAAAGCTCAGTTTTCTCATAGACTTCAATTCATTCTGTGGTTTTTCTCTTCCTGTTTTAGCTCGTAACCTTTCACCTAGATCCCTGATTCGTACATCCCCATGTGGGCTATCATTGGAAAGACACACTCATTGGCTACAAGTTACAACCCTGTCCAATCTTTTTTGAGATCGCCAAATGATTGACGGAACTAGAGCCCCAAGAGTCGGGAGTAGTATTTGCGCAATACCGTGTACTTTGCGCATGCCTCAAATATCGGGATGTAACTCGAGAACCGCTGAACGGATTTTGTCACCTGAAAGGGCTATCTTGGAAAATAGCCAAAGTAACTCCACTACCAAAGAACTGTAAAGAGCCATTTACAGGTTCAAACAGTAGGCCCATTAGTATTTTACCAGTAATAGGTAAGTTATTGGAAGGAATTGTGTTCAAGCAGATTCAAAAGTATTTCAACGAAAACAACATTAATTCTGATTTCCAGCATGCATACAAAGTAGGATACTCTACAGGAACTGCTTTAACATCTCTTACAGATAGCTGGCTACAGCTGATTGATAGGAAGTTAGTTGTGGGTACAGTGCTCTTGGATTTCAGTGCGGCTTTCGACATCATAGATCATGACCTATTATTATTGAAATTACACACATATGGGTTTGAAGACACTGCCATGGAATGGATGAGAAGCTACTTGTCTAATAGACAACAATGTGTTATATTTAATGGTTCCATGTCAAATATGGTAACACTCCAGTGTGGTATTCCCCAAGGAAGTTGTCTTGGACCCCTCCTTTACTCTATATTTGTAAATGATATGCCTTATGTATTGGAAAGTGCAGGTACAGCGATTTATGCTGATGATACAACTATATATGCATCCGCTGAGAGCACAGAACAAGTGAATAAGATACTTCAGAGTGAATTATTTATGATTTCGAATTGGATAACTGAAAACAGACTAAAATTAAATGTAGCAAAAACAAAATGTCTTATACTCGGCTCTAAATATGCCTTAAGGTCGGAGCATAGACTGAGTCTCTCATTACAAGACGCTGGTATTGAACAAGTGAAGGAGGCCAAATTGTTGGGTGTAACTATTGACGAGGCACTACTTTGGTCTACCCAGATTAATAACATGGTTACCAGGATGAGTAGAAACATCTCCATAATAAGAATAAATGCCTACCTCCTAACGAATACAACAATTAAAATGGTAGTACAATCTTTAGTCTTGTCCCATCTTGACTACTGCCCAGCAATTTGGTCTAGTGCGTCAAAGCAAGAGCTTAGTAAACTCCAGCTCACTCAAAATAGAGCTGCCCGACTCACTCTTCACTGCTCTATAAGGAATAGTGTGGAGGGAATGCATGCTAGACTGTCGTGGATGAGGGTGGAGGAGAGACTAGCATGCAGTTTGATTAGGTTTTTAAAGAACATTTGTACCTTGGGTAAACCCACTCAATTGTATTCTATGCTTTTATCCACCAATGATAGACATGACCATAATACCAGACATGCTTCAAGTAGTCGCTTCACCCTACCTCTGCCTAGAACCAACGCTCTAAAGAAAACTGCAATGTATAGAGCCATAACATACTGGAATAGGATCCCATTACATATTATACGGACGGAAAACAAGGACAGTTTCAAAAATAAACTCAAAGGAGCCATAATCCGGAAGGAAATTAATATGTCATGCATGAGTGTAGCTGCAGCCATGTTATCCAAAACTTCTTCTGATTACTTTGTGTTTTTCTTTTCTTTTTAAAGGTATGGTGAAATTGATGTTTTAGTAACATTGATGAGCATTCTAAAAGCAATTCTTAAAAATATTCAATTTTAAAAACAATCTTAAATTTTATTTTAACACTGTATTTTGTATTTTTGTATTTTTTTAGTTTTTTGTTTTCTGTTTCTTTGCTTGCATGTAATTTTAGCCATCTTAATTGTTAGTTTCATTGTGTATTGTACTGGCTTTTAATAATTCTGTTTTGCAATAATTGTTTTTGTATGTTTTTTGTGTGGACCCCAGGAAGACTAGCTGGTTGCCATGGCACCAGCTAATGGGGATCCGTAATAAAATCAAATCAAATCAAATCTATCGACAGGCAACAAATGGGGCTTTAATTCGATATATATATTGTATTAAATAATATGCACACCAGATCCACTAGAGGTCGCCAAAGTGTCTGTGGGAAAATCGTCCTCAAAAGGGCCCCTTGCAGCTAAAATGCTCTCTAGAGAGAATGTGGCATGACTGATGTAGATGTAAATCATTTTTATTTAATTTTTTATGTGGATAGGGATCCAAAACTGGTCTGGGCCTGTGCCATTTGGCTTCACACATCAATGACAGCACTTGTATGATGCAATTCCCACAGTAGATTTACATATTTTCCATGTGGGCTCCAAAGGCTAAATAAGTACCTCTATACCTCAGTGAAGATGGATGGAGACTTTGCCTTGTTTATATGTATTTACTTTAGTAACAGCTAATGTCCTCATTCAGCACTGGAGGCCTAGAGCATCTTAGTTCCTACCACGCCAATGCTCTAAAAGATAGGAATAAGTGGCGGTGTTTGCAGGGCTATATATTCTATATTATAGCTATGGATACAATACTATGGCCCATTTGACATCAACCATCTATCATTCAATATGTGAAATAAATAAATTTTTCCATCAATACGTTCGCATGTTATACCGTGGTGAATATAAGTATAGAGTGATCCTGTCTAATCCCAGAAAACGACGATATGCAGCAAAACGTGAATATTCCAATTGTCTGATCGCGAGTCCAAGTACCGGTGTCCATCGTGTCGCCAACATAATCCACCACAACAGATGCATCGGAGGCATTTGACGCTTCTCAATGCGATCGGGATACCCGCCTGCCTCGCCCGACAAAGAAAAGTGTGCCCGGAGACATTTGATCGACGCACAGGCCAAGATATAATGTTTCAAAGGGTGCTCGATACTGCCACCTGGGTGGATGTGGCCGGTATTGCACCTTGGCATTCTCAGGATGATTCCCCATGTTAACCCAGAGTCTGTGTGCCTGTAATGAATGGAAATATCAAATAAAAGAAATAACGATGAAAACCCAACTATACTCGGGTCTGGCGCTGAACGGTCGGCGAGATAACCCGACTATCCTCGGGTCTGGTGTCCAAAGAGTTACAGTAGTAATACTGCAATCATGTGTAGGAGATGGAATGGAATCTTTTTCTTAACACAAATTATGTGACGTATCCCCCATAATTCTGTGAAGATGTAATGGAAAACAACACTGTTCTCCATGATAACGAAGGTTATCTTATAACCCTAGTTATATGAGTAATAGCGAGCGCTTTGCTCTATTGGAACTATCCCTTTAATCATATCCTAAATGAAAGCTTTCACCACGTGTACACCTGCCTACCTGCCTGACCACTCCCACATCCGCTCCTATAAAGCGGGGGCATGGCCATACAACAGCTCCTTCCCCAGTCTTTCACCGCCGAAACGGAAGACCGTGGGGTCCTCAGTGAGTCAGGGCAAAGCGCTCGCTATTACTCATATAACTAGGGTTATAAGATAACCTTCGTTATATTTTGTTAATAGCTTACACTTTGCTCTATTGGAACACAAGAGCTGAGCAGAGCGTAAGCCCGACAGATGCACCCGCTGAGGTCCCCTACAACCATCAGAACCAGGGAGGATCCGGGCCCCCCCGCCCCCCCCTAGCGAGGGACGGGAGGGAGATCAGACCCTGACTGTGCGAAGAGGGTTTAGCGCGTCAACGCACAGGGCGAGCAGACCGTGGGACTTACCTTTGTTTAGAAGGGCCCGCGACTACCCAGACACGCATCCCACACACCACCAGGGAACGGACGTGAGCAAAAAAAAAAAGCACCCGTCACAGCCCCCAACATCGCGAGGTTGGGGTCAAACAACCCCAACCCTGTGGCAAGGCCGTAGCAGCAGGACACGGGAAAAAAGGGGCCTGGTGAGGTCAATGAGGCCGCGGCATCGAGACCCCACCAGACAGTCACTGGTGACACCACCACCCACATCGCCAGCATATCGGACAGGGCCTAAACCAGGTGAAGGCCCTTCTCCCCTAGGCACGCAGCTAACCCGCAAACACCCCCCTATGTTTTTTATAACAGGAGGTGGTTGCTCCCTTAACCCACTAAGAAACCCCAGAAACATAACTGCACGTATACACAGCCTATACAATGCAATTCAAGCGTTTCAGGTTTAAAAAGGGTTAACCCAGGCCAACAGGTCATTGCGGGCAAAGCCCAACGTGGGCCTGGAGGACCGGGACCTACACAGGGATGCATAGAGGAGTTGACAGAAGCAGCCTCCCCGACAGCCCCCTCCCATCCCTGGTTAACAGGGAGGGAGGGGTGAAACAAATGGAGAAGGACCAACCCCCTAACATCGTGGAAACAGGTACAACACAGTATGGACCAATGCATGCCACTGTTAAGGGCAACTCAAGGTGACATGTATATGACACACACATTCATGACATCAACCCCTGTGACGTCTGGCCCGACCTGGCATCCCCCCCCCGGAAAAGCACAGAGTCCCTCGGGCAACCAGAACATGTCTGTGCCCCGGCGGACAACAGGTTAAACTGATCCGGCGCGACCATGACCAGTCCCCTGCCCTAGTCACGCCGCCGCCCCCAGTCCTAAGAGGGGGGTAGGTACGTGTGTCGATCCAAAACATCACAGAGGGCGCCATTTTTCTATTTTTCTCCCATCCCAATTTCGTATTGCCAATTCTCCCCTCCCCTGTCTTGAACATTGATAGACTATGCCTCCCACTGGTCGGCTGTAGTGAGGACAGAAGCCTTGCATCACGTGTCCCCTCCGGTCGCATCTTTTCACCAGACAGCGCGGACTCTCAGTGGGAGGAGTAACGCGTGGGAGGCTCACGCTGCCCCCGATACTTCCTGTCTCTGCTGTGCAGGCGTCACCCAACCGACCTGTAGGAGTCGCTGTCCACAACGTCCAATCCCCACTCATCGACTTCCACCTGCTACCCCTGTCAATTGAGATAGTATGACGACTGGCCCACGCTGCAGGCAATGCTGACACCGGGATTCGAGACCGGAGTCTCTTGCATTGGTGACGAGCGCAATCTCCGCTACGCCACCCAGCCGCCTTCCCCCTGCCAATGTTTGATCTACTCCGTCATCTCCCCCCGGAGATGTACGCGAGTCCTTGAGTCTAACCTAGTGCACTGGCGCTCGGTAGAGACAAAAATCCCCTTCCCAGCCGACCGCATAAAAAACGCAGTTTTTAAGCATATTCAATCATTGAAAAAACACCCTGGGCCAGCGCTGAACGGTCTCGAAAGACCATAAGCTGATTTCATAACAGCTCGCAATGAACCCGAGAACAGTGACGGCGAATTTCCAACAAGAAAGAGCCTCACAACGTTTCCCCCTGCTTTCTGGGAAGAGCAGCAGGGAGCCTGTCTAGAGATGCAGACACGGGCTCACATATGGCAAGCCTGGGAATAACAACCGTGTCAATTCTGCTCCTTATGTAAGAGGGGAAGACAGCGGTTAACCCAGAGAGACCTCACCGTGACCCGTGAGTAAACAATTGAAAAAGGTTCACGTGATAATTGGGCTAAGTGACAAACCCAATAACACTACTAATAGAGAGCAGAGCAGAAGAGCAGAAAGTCTCGACTGCATTGCATCACCTAACTTTTACAATGACAGCGGCCTGTAGCACAGGTCCTGAACTCACAGGTATGTCCCATGGCCAATAAGAAAAACGCGCCTGTGATGTTTTCCATGGCCGGGGAAATCCTGTGTCCCACAACCCTAATATGGCGCGGGAGACAGAGAAATCCCCCCCCCCCTCCCTGTGACAAGCTTTCTTTCCCAGCTCGTCAGGGATACTGATAGGTAGAAAGAAAAAACTCTCTGCCATTTGTCCACCCCTCCCACCCACCTCACCCCAGATACAATGCAATAGAAAAAGGTAGAGCCGCGACACCAGTTTGCATGCCGTGCTACATGAAAGCACACATACCTGCTAGGGTAATAGCTCTACATCCTGCACGCCAGCCACAGCCGATAACCTCGTTTGTGTAAAAAACTGGTTTTATTTCACGGCTCCAGCTTATGTGCGAAACCCTTGCCACCCGCTATTTTCGCCTCTACCCTTAAGCAAAGAAAAATATAACTAAAGAGAGGGACTCAAAGGCCCTTGGTCATATGCTACATATGTAAAACTCTGTAAGCTAACACCCAGACCAGTTGTGGACTCAAGCTACGTTTACCTAACGTTACATGAAAACACACACAACTCTCATCATACAAAAAACGCCAAGTTCACTTTTACTCACGTAAGAAAGAACGCCATCTTAAGTAGAGAGAAGGACATAAGCCTTGGCCAAGTGCTAAACTACAAGCCTTGCCCAGCTATACACAATAGCGACCAAGCAATTTTCCTAAGAAACTGCACAACACTTCAAGCAAGGGTCACAACCCCAGCATTTTAGCTGTGGGCTTAAATTGCACATGACGTATCCCCCAAAATGTAGTGAATCAACACACGTTTTGCTTAACAAAAAATAATCCTTCCATACGAAGGACCCTTTATTTATTTAACAAAATCATATTTTGGGGAGGGGGGGGGGAGCAGGGACAACAGGGGAAGTCACTTATGCCGGTCACCGCACGCAGGGTGACGCTTGCCCCCGCGGGCAGCCGGCCCGGAGGAACGGTGCTGGGAAGCCTCCTGGCCGCGTAGATCCCTACCGTTCCCCCCGGGTGCAGGTTGACTGGCAGCCACGGCAGAGGCTCCTCCACCCTTGGTCCTCTTCCTCTTCGGAGGCCCAGCAGTGGTGGCGGCGGCGACGAAGCTTGCAGACCTCTGCCGTTGCTGTCTCCGCTTGACGCTCCTGGTCGCAGCAGCGTCGGGTCGGGGAAAGTGGGACTGGAGTACGGAGCGCTGCTCCTCCATGTCCCTGCAGGCAGCCGTCATCTGGTGCATCGCTGACCCAAATAACCCAGCGTCGGAGAGGGGAGCGGTCAGAAGAGGGATCCGCCACAGTTCCGGTACCTCCGCCTGCTCCAGCCACAGGTGGCGCTGGATAAGGGTGGCCAGGGCGCGCTGCTTCCCCACGGCTATCGCCTGCAGCTGTGTCAGTTGTAGGATGGCTCCAGCCGCCTGGGCGTGGAAGTACTGTTGATGGTCATCCAGCACCGCACCATCCGCCATCAGCCCCGACATGTAGCGCGCCAGCTGTGCTATGTTGGACGTCGCAGCCAGGCTCTGTGTCGAGGCGATGAACACCTGATCACTCCATGAAGCCAACTGCCTAGCCGATATCCCCTGGGGAAATGGCTTTTTAGATGGATCCCACACCATCTCGGGGCAAAGGATGGATGCCATCGGGCTATAAAGTCGAGGCACCCCATCCTTCAGCCCCTGGACCAAACCCACCACCCGCGTGAAAGGCACGTAGGTGGAGGTAAGGCCGATGATGCGGGGAATCACCTGTCCCTTCATCACGTAGGCCTCCATTGAAGGGAAGAATGGGGAGACAACGCCCGCCTCCCTCACAGGACGGCGTTGCCAGAGATGATCATGTCGTCAGGGACAGGCGCCGGCAGTGGCTGCGGCCAAGCCACACCGTTAGCGGCTGCGGCGGCCGCCATGAGTTTGGGGAACAAGGTGCGCAACTCCCCTTGCACACCTTCTTCCACCTCGCTCGCGTCCCTCGCGTTGGGAGGCTACACACACTGTCTCCAATGGATAAGCGGGAGCCAGCGTCCGGTGCGGTCGATAGAAGGGCATCTCGTCTTGGGGGTGGAGAATTTAACCCAATCCCGGAGAACGAGGGTCCCCGGTCAGACGCAGCACCCTCTGCCACTCCCCGAGGGGGAGAGTGCCTTGTCTCCACCGGGCCTTCGAACAAGAAAGCCCCCGCCCCCTCCATGTAATCCTCAGTTTCCATTGGATATGGAGAGGAGGCGGCGGAATCCTCGCTCGGAGCCAGCCCAGCCCCGCCGCTAAGCTGTCCGCCCCCGCTGCTCACCGTCGTAAGACGGGAGCGAGAGAAGGCGAAGAGTCTGCGCCGCAAATCCCATGGCCGACTGCCCTCTGGCGGAGGAACCAGAGCCGGAACCCGGCCATCTCACAGGAGACAGAGGCTCGACGGCTCCTCTGCGACGCATACTCCCCTCTGAGTGCCGCTCAGACGCACCTGCCTGCCACAAACATGGAGCCAAGGACGCCACACGACGCACAGAGGAAGCCACGACAGTGAAGTGCTGGTGGAGGTTAGAATGGTAGTCATCTAAGTCCTCCGGTGGTGAAGACATTATCACTTTGTTTTTTCCGTAAATTTGTGAGAGAGGAAAAGAACAAAGGTACAATGTCAACGCAGCTCCTTACTAACTAACTACTTTAACACTAAACTTAAAGCAGTGCTATGACACGGGCTTCGTGGTGAAAGTAGGGAAGGAGCTGATAGTATGGCCATGACCCCGCTTTATAGGAGCAGATGTGGGAGTGGTCAGGCAGGTAGGCAGGTGAAGGATGTCGAGGTTTTTCAATGTATGTAATGTATATATTGGGGGAGATGACCGCATCTAACGGTGCTAGGTCAGAAAGGTAGGTGTGCATGGAGGAGGAGGACGGTAGAGAGAATCAGTCTGTCAGCAGCAGACTAAGAGAGCCCAGGGCTTCAAGGTAATTTAGCTTGTTAAACATAAACACTGATAGGGACAGAGAACAGTGCAGGAATGGTAAGAGCGAGAGTTTGACATCATTAGAAACGGCAGTTTAATGTGTGTTAAAGGTTAAAAGCAGTTACCATGACAGCGTCATTTATGATAATGATGATGAGGATTATAATAATGTGAGTGTCTTCCGCGTATGAGTTAGATCTAGACACGAAGCTGACGCGAGAGGACGTTTGATCAGAGACTCTCATCCCTCTCACCCTGGCCAGGGGGGGGGGGGGGGGGGGGGATGACACATCATCGATTAGCTTCGGCTAACGGGAGGGCTTTGGCTAAAGGCAAGGCCTTAGCCACCATTGGACTGAACAGCAGAAGAGACGATAGAATAATAGATTTAGTTCCCAAAGATTTTCTCAAGGACAATACGAAATGCGTAACATCTGAGGCTTTTGTTTATGTAATAAACAACGATTCCAAGAAAGGTACTCCGCTGACGGTGTGAATTATTATGTTTACGGATTGCATTAAAGGGGGAATGACCACAATGTACAGCCAGTATGAGAGGACGTCGGAGAAATAAAACACAACATATTATTTTACATTATATTGGATGCTGCTATGGTCGAGGAACCACAACAAAGTGAATTTCACTATTTTTTTGCTGTAAAAGGTACTGAATGATGTGACAATAAAAGGAATCTGAATCTGAATCTGAACTATTAATACACCACTAACTATCATGGCGTAAAGTGGCAAAGACCCAGGCTCATTAAATATACTAATATTCCAGTAATGTGGGAATGCCAAACAAATTGGAATGTGACCTCATTTGGTCTCTGACCCGTGGTTTATGACAGAGACAGGAACTGTACCCATGATTACACCACAAAGGACATGGCAGTTATGGGAGGATGAGCCTCAAAAGTGTAATTCCATGCTACAAAACAACAATATCAAAAAAGTAAAGACACATTTACCATTATCAAAACGATCACAAATCCTTGTACTTCAATCCACTGGATTACTTCGCTGATTAGATTCAATTCAATTTATTGTAATTGCACAAGTGCACATACAGATTACAACTAAATTAACTTGGCATCTAACCAGAGTGCAAAGTGCAGTGTAACGTGTGAATATTGAGTATATATGGAAAAACCTACAGAGAAAATATGCTAAGCTAATGTATGTACATTATTATTATTATATACAGTGGTATGAGTAGGAATACACTATGGTAATAAACCAGTCTAGCAATTGGTTTAACTAATATGAGTAGGTGAGTATATTGTAGCGACCCTGGGATTGAGGTGATTGGTCAGCCAAGCTGCCACTCTGCACTCTACCAACCTGGGGCTGACAGGCGACACTATTGGTCGCGCAAGCCCAGGGTTGGTAGAGGGAAGGGGGGAAGGGCTGACCTGTAAGAGTATAAGAGGGTGGTACACCTGAGGGTGCGCCCTCTTGGTGTATGGAAAGCAAGACGTCTCTGTGTGGGAATGGCGTCTCTCAGTGTCGGTCTGTGAACAGGAGAGCGGAGCAACCTGGGCTGGAACCAACAGAGTCTTGGTGGTTGTCGTCTCTTGGGGCATGACAGAGAGCGGAGCAGCCGGTAACCAACAGAGCACAAGTGACTCAGCTAGCAAACGGTTAGCATAGCGTCATACCCGGTTAGCTAAGTGCAGTCTGTGGTTGGTGAGAGGTGTCCTTGATAATACATCGTTTGTGCTGACAGTCTCAATTGCAGGGAGTGGTGTAGGCCTACTGGTGATGCGTTGGACGTTTTTTTTACCACCGTCTGCAGTGCCTGTCCCAGTACTTCAATCCACTGGATTACTTCACTGATTGTTATGTCCATGTGCAGGAAATTGGTTTGCATTGGTTTGCATTGGATTAGTCTCTGTTTGAAGTGTGATGTCTAACCTAATCTGTGTGTCGCCATAAACAGGTTCACTGATGTTAATGTCTGAACACAGTGTACACTACGTATTTATTTATAGTGTGCCAACTAGGCTAATCCAACATTATGCAACAGAGAGTGCAGAGCAGCAGAGTATCAGAGAGAGAGACAGACAGAGCGATAGACAGAGAGACAGGGATAGAGAGAGAGAGAGAGAGAGAGAGAGAGAGAGAGAGAGAGAGAGAGAGAGAGAGAGAGAGAGAGAGAGAGAGAGAGAGAGAGAGAGAGAGAGAGAGAGAGAGAGAGAGAGAGAGAGAGAGAGAGAGAGAGAGAGAGAGAGAGAGAGAGAGAAGGAGAAGGAGGGAGAGAGGGGGAGAGGGAAGTGAGCAAAATAGAGAAAGAGAAACAGAGAGAGGGAAGAGAGAGAAACAGAGAGAGTGAGAGGGGAGGGGGAGAGAGAGGAAGAGAGGGGGGAGGGAGATAGAGAGAAGGAGGCAGATGGAGAGAGAGGGAGAGGGGGGAGAAAGACAATTAGAGAGAGAGAAAGAGAGATAAACAGAGAGAGGGAGGGAGGGGGAGAGAGAAAATAAGAGAGAGGGAGAAGGGAGGGGGAGAGGGAGAGAGAGAGAGAGGAGAGCGAGGGATGGAGGGAGAGAGAGAGAGTGGAGGGGGTAGCCCAATTATACTTGATAGCAAACACAGAATACACCACACGTGCAGGAAATTGGTTTACATTGGTTTGCATTGGATTAGTCTCTGTTTGAAGTGTGATGTCTGACTTAATCTGTGCGTCGCCGTAAACAGGTTCACTGATGTTAATGTCTGAACACATTGTACACTACGTATTTATAGTGTGCCAACTAGGCTAATCCAACATTATGCAACAGAGGCAGATTTATGTTATGGCATGCAATGAAGTGGCTGTATGGATGGATGGAATGGACACAGACAGACAGAAATACACATTAGACAGATAGAGGTAGACAGACAGATACTGTAGAAATATCTATCTATCTATCTATCTATCTATCTATCTATCTATCTATCTATCTATCTATCTATCTATCTATCTATCTATCTATCTATCTATCTATCTATATCTAGATAGATAGATAGATAGATAGATAGATAGATAGATAGATAGATAGATAGATAGATAGATAGATAGATAGATAGATAGATAGATAGATAGATAGATAGATAGATAGATAGATAGATAGATAGATAGATAGATAGATAGATAGATAGATAGATAGATAGATAGATAGATAGTCAAATGCCTTAAAGCTAATGGTAATGGAGATATAATGTTTGTAATGTTTTTGTGCTGCAGCCACTTTATCCAGGCGGCAACTCCGGTCAGAGAGCGGACATAGACACATGAGAATGAGAATGAGTGAGTGTCTTTTCTTCACAAACACACTCTCTGATGTGACAGCATTGTAACATGTGCCGGCAAGACACCATATGCATTTAACACCACACTAGGATCCCTGGGATGTCCAAAGAAGTGCCTGAGTGGAAATAATAGGACCACTGGGCTGTTCAAAGAAGTGCCTGACTGGAAATAATAAAATCCAGCATAACAAATAATGGGGAATTTACCACAAATGGACTTATTCAAAATGTAAACTGGCACAGATAATGTATCGAGCAAAGACTCAAGAACTCCCAGGTAACATTCAAAAATTATTTATAGAGAGGGATAAGGGATATAATTTGAGAGGTAACTGCAACTTTGATACACGTTATGCTCGCCTCGCACCAATCTCAGGAGCAGGTGCATATCATCCTACGGAGTAACTGGGATAGAAGATCAAATGAAGTAAAGCTGAAATATTGCTCTATTTATAATTGCTTTTATAAAGGAATGATATTTGCTAATTACCAAAAAGAGGAAAGGGGAGGTGACTATTGTCAATCTTCTGGAGTCTAAGCTGTTGTTTTCTTTTTCTTTGTCTTTTGTACTACATTGTGGATACTGATATTATTTATTTATTTATTATGTTGTTTTCAATGTTAAGAATGAAGTATTATTGGCAATGTGGATATTCTCCATTATATAATATAATTTAAGTATTAAATCAATGTTCCCACTTGGAAGTGACAGATAGGGGTAGGGCATGATACGCTTAGGCTTCTTCCTACTTCTTTTTGAAGAGTGATATGTATATTTTTCATTGTTTGACTTTTTTATTCTTTGTTTTTTAAATCATGTTCGAAATAAAGATGAATTAATTAATTCATCTATCTATCTATCTATCTATCTATCTATCTATCTATCTATCTATCTATCTATCTATCTATCTATCTATCTATCTATCTATCTATCTATCTATCTATCTACAGCAGGCCATGTTTTACTCCTATCAACCATGACATCACCATTCCAACCATTTGAGGCCTAAGTAAACTGACTTGCCCCTCCCCTTTGTCTCTGACAGACAGGGTTCTGCTCCAGTGAACACGGCTGCTGTGAGGCGGCAGGCAAGCAGACGCCCTGACCTCAGCTGACCCCACAGTTCATTAGTGGTGGATACTGGGGAACAGACACATTGTCACTAATCTGGTCTTCCGCCATCACGGACCGGACTCAACTGGACTGGGTTAAGGAAGAAGACCGGACTGGACTAAGATAGGTGGCTGGATCATGGGTTGAACTGGACACGGTTGGGCTTGGAGAGAGGTCTGGACCAGACTAGACTGGATTGGACTGGTGTGGGCTTGTCAAGCCTGGGCAATGGTTGAGGATATACATTAAGGTTAGTTTTTGAGATACAATTCCAAAAAAGGTAATAAATATGTTAACCAGTGTTACACCCCAAATAAAACAAAAATCCCCCAAAACATTAAAAAAATATCCACTAAATGACATTCCAAGTTTAAAATGTCAAACAGTTTTTTAAGACGCTAAACATTGCAAAGCTGTTGCTCAAACAAAGCCCTGTGTGCTTATAGTGGTATAAGCTATTTTACGTTCCACTCCGTTCATTTTGGAGCTCCGAGGTCGACACACTTCCCGCGGGCTGCTGACAGAAGTAGCCACTTCCCAGTCTCTGAGTCAACCCTCCAACAGCTGGCCGAGGGTGGGTCTCTGTTCTGCTCTGCACGGCTGCACTGGAACAGAGCGCAGGGCTGTGCAGGGACTTTACAAGCTGAAGATAAGGTTGCATGAGGTTAATCCGAGGATGCTGCAGGAGGAGATGGGGGCTTTTAGTGCCCTGCCTCAGTTCAGGTTGACAGAAGCCCACCGTAACACAGTACACACACACACACACACACACACACACACACACACACACACACACACACACACACACACACACACACACACACACACACACACACACACACACACACACACACACACACACACATACACACACACACACAACATGACGTTCCAGCTACAGCACATGATACTAAATATTATTTGATGTTACATTCCAGGACCTATCATTACACACACTGTATTTGGTCACGCAGGTTTGGCTTCTCAAAAGTTTACACGGTCTAACGGTCTTAAAAGACACACACACACACACACTGTACATAGTCATGCATTCATTTTCATTCATACACACACACTGGAAGCCTGTCTGTGGCAGAGCAGGAGTTGGTGTCAAAGCAGGCCTTTTCATTGGCCGTCACCCGTGTGTGTGGCATCATAGTGTCAGCAGGAAGGACTCTCTACCTGGTTCTACTGTAAATGTTCCAGAACCTTCTCTAGGTTCAATCTGTCTCGATAACACTCGATAAACACAATGTGGTGGTATATGCTTCTGTCTGCATGAGTGGTGACTGACACCCACACGCACAAACGCACAAACGCATGCACACACATACGTGCCTCAAAAATACCCTTATGATGGGCTACAGTACTGGTGTAACCAAAACATCCATTAGTGCTTCACCACAAAGACAGGAATCAGGCACAAAATGTCTTAAAAAAAATACCCTAATCATCAGTGGTCTTGTATCCCGATTTGAATCTGATGTCTATTCTCATGATTTAAACAGCAACCAAAAACCTAATCTTCACAGAAGAAAATATTAAAAAATATATACAAAATACTGGCAAGCACAGACTCTACAGTCCATCTCCCCTTCACAAAATGGGAACAGGACTTGGCTTTCTCTCCCAATGCCGTATCCTGGCAACAAATTTGCACCAACACATTCACAATGACTAACAACACTAACCTTCAATTAATCCAATATAAGGTGTTACACAGAGTACATATCACACAGCACAAGATGTTTAAAATGGGATTTGCAAGCACAGATGTATGCTCCCATTGCACCCTCAACACCCCAGATAACTATTTCCATGCCACCTGGCTCTGCCCACCTGTTCAAGACTTCTGGAATTCCGTCATCAACACACTATCCCGGTTCATGACTCTGAGCTGCACCATTCCTCTCTCCTCCTCCCTCTCCCTACTCGATACTACTGCTATCAATTCAATAGTCAAGAATACCAAACCCCTGCTCATTTCCCTAGCTGTTGCCAAGAAAACTATCCTCTTAAACTGGAAGACAAGAAAAAACGTGAATACTGGGCAATGGTTGGGCCATCTCCCAGATTACATATCACAGGAAAAAAATCTCAACCGGTGATCATACCGAAGTCTCACAATTTAATAACCTCTGGGAATTGCTTGTGGATAATCTAGGCTCCTAATCACATGAGATCAACCTGTGAGCCATCCACAACACAACCCACCCTTCTCTCAATCCCCCTCCTCACCCCCTACTTTACTTACTATGTGTTTGTTTTTCTTCTGAAAATGTACATACATTGTATTGTGTTAGGACTCGGAGCCCGTCGAAAACGAGATGCTACATCTCAAGGGGTTATTCCGAATAAAGAATTTCAATATATATACTTACTCCACTCTCTCTCCCCCCGCCCCCCCCCCCCCCCCATATCTTGTCATGTGTATTCGTTGTTGTCCTTCGTCGTTCTTAGTTGTCATTTGTTTGTCAGTGTCTAGTCTGGGTTCCCCCCCTCCGAGAGGGCAATGAAATGTCACAATTTTTCTTATTTTACTCCACTTTTTTTTACATTTTGCATTGTAAATAGTTAAAATGTATAATAAATAATAAAGTTGTCCCCCGAAGAGGGGGGTGGATGGAGTGCCCTCAGAAAAGGGCCGGGAGTAAAATAATTATATATATATATATGCTTATGGTATATATTCTAAATAAACTGTTTATTTTTTGTCTGCAACATGTATGGAGAGGATACAGGGGTATATTAGCCGCTGACAGGCTAGTGCTCAAAACCCATCTGTATGAAGTGGTCAAGTCTGCTCCTATGAAAGCCCAGAGACCTTCCCATGAAAAACACTAAGAGCAATTAGGACACAAAAAGGTTCATGACTAAATCATGCACAGGGTATGCTGCAATTGACCTGCGATTGACCCTCAGAGGAGGAAAGCAACAGTTGTGATTGGAGGATCAGGAAAAGAGGGCAGGGTTTGAGATCCATTGAGCCCAGTGTCCCTTGTGCCATAGACTAGGGTGAGCACACGTTGGAACCTAGTTCAGTTGTAAAAGGATATAGGAGGGGGGGTTGGGTGGTGTGGGATATCTTGTTGTGTCACAAGTTCACAACCACAGCATCTCAAGAAGGTTCAACAGAATCTCCCTCACAGCACAGTGCACTATAATACTATGTGATGTTCTAAGTCATGTCTAGTCAAGTCAAGTCAAGTGTTCCTTTATTAAACCCCTTGGGGAAATCCAGGCCTCATAGCATCATAGGGGGGGGGGGGGGGGGGGTACAAGATAGGTAATAGTCATAATAATAATAATAATAATAATAGAGTTGAAGTGTACTCTGTGTGCAGACCGCTGCTTCTGTAGATTTCAGGTAAAGAGCGCTGGTTCCAAGGAAGAATTCAAACTGGACATCGATTTCAGAGACAATGGCTCTTGTATGGTGGTAGGTTTATGCGACAGCAGGCAAAGCAGGTCAACAGCAGAGTTACATGGTTCCATCTTGACAGTTACATTCTGTCCTGTTCCTTGTTACATCTGGACAATTTATACAGAGTTGAAATCAACAGCTGGGTCTGGGTACGCCCCTATTTTGAGACTGCTCGTCAAACTGGTTCTTTAGATGAAACTTTTAATCACCAAGAGGTGATTGAATTAGTCTGGTAAAGAAAACCGGTTCTAATCCGCATCATGAAGTTCTCTGTGGGTTTGTGTGTGTGTCTGTTTAATTAAATTAACCTAAAGCCAGGTGATCTCGTCTCTCTGTCAGACTGGTTTTAGCCTATATGTGCGAGTTCCTCTCTTGGCAAGGGTTTCTGTGAGGGATCTATTGTTTATATTATAATGCTAGTTATATATTGTATAGCTTACGCTCTGCGCCTACTGGAATATATCCCATATCAGTTCTATATACTGAATACATTTCTCCACATGTACCTATACACACCCATCCACCTGGTCACACCCCCATCCGGTCCTCTACATAAGCAGGGGTGTGGCCATACTAACAGCTCCTTCCTTATTTTCACCACGGCGAGTGTCTGTATACACCACTTGAGTTAGTGTAAAATGGTTGGAAAGGAGTTACGTTGAAGAGAAGGAGCTGCGTTGACATTATATCTTTGTTTTCTCTCTCACTATTTTTCGAGGAAATACAGCGATAATGTCTTCGCCACCGGAGTGTCTAGATTGATGATCATTCTGACCTCCATTGGAGCTTCGTAGTAGGGGCTTGCGTCGCTGAGCAATCCTCGCCGGCATTTCCTCCGGCTCTGCAGTTGGACTTTGCTTGGGAGGCGCTCTGCAGTGTGAGGGCTGGCGGCCTCTCTGGGGCGGGGGATGTTTTTGCAACGCGGGTGCCAGGTGTGTTGGTTGTGGGGGGAACAACTGCACAGCTTACGAAGGTCCTTCTCCAGGCTGGTATCCTTTTTTCGCTGCCTCTTAGCGGCGTGGAGAGGGTTCTGGTTTGATGCCCACGTTAACATGAGCTCCTCATTGAGAGCTTTGTTTACCTGGGACCGTGATTCCGAATCTGCAGTTCAATTCCCCGGGTCTCTGGACAAACGGATACCCACTGTCGCCGCGCTGGCCCTGCTTTTTCAAAGAAATGGAAAACCCCGGTGCGAGGGAGGTGAGCTTGGTGTTTCATTATGAGAATATCTCCATGCTCAAGTCGGCTATAGTCCGCAAGGGACTTGTTGCCGACACCGCTGTGTCTGGTAAACACCGTTCTGAAGAGGGACGTGTTGCCTTCTTTTTCTCTTCTCTCTTCGGATGAGAAGAGGGACAGAAAGCGGCTGTCTGAAGTGTTGGCCTGTATTGCTTTCTCACGTTGTACTATTGTTCAGTGGTAGCCGTTTAGCTTGCTTCTTAGCTGGGTTGAGCTAACTGTTAGCCAGTTAGCTGTTAGCTACGACGTTAGCTGCCCGTTGCGTTCGCTCGGCTGGGAACGTTAGCTTGATGCTATCAGTTAGCCTAGAGTTAGCTGTTAGCTTGTGCTACAACCATTAAACTTTAGCCGTGAGAATAGCAGGCCCTGGCACTCTGACTACGACATCATCTTTGTGACATACATGGGTACGTGGGTTGGTCATTACCATTATTACTGTATTTATGACACCATCTGAACATCAGGTTAGTATATGTAAATATTAGTGCTGTCAGGCGATTAAAATAATTAATCTAATTAATTACAGGATTTGTAATTAATTAATCTAATTAATCGCATTTTAATCGCATTACCATTTTATGCCTCATATTCTATATTCTATAATCATATTTCAAATAGCATGTGTCCGGATGGCAGAATTCAGTACTGTATCTACAAAACCTTCTGTTTAATCATCTTCCATCTATTAATTTGCTTAGATTTTTCAGGTCTGGTCAATTTGAGCATGGTGTTATTCACAGTCAAAGATAAAAAAAAATGTATTGATATTCTCATTTGGTTCATTACAATTTACTCAAAATAAAATGTTCATTCAATCAATCACCGCACAGATTGATTGATTGAATGAAAATGTTATTATCAGATTGCAGAATGGGTACAATACAGTACGGCTCAATACACACAATTGTTAAGGGAATGCAGACCAGAGAAAGACTTTCGTCTTGTTTACATCAGGGTCCCCCATTTTCAATTCATAATGAATTGTAAGTAAGAGTGCAACTTGCACCGTGCAATCCATTCTTTGTGGATCTAGCCCACAGTATTTCTGACACTGGGAATACATTCCCTGAGATTCATAGATGTCCCTAGAATCAGATACCAATAAAATGCAAATGGACCATATTAAAAAAAAACTGTAAATGTGTATTCTACATGCTTATGGAATGAATGAGATACAAAAAAAAATATTATTATAAAAAAAAAAAAAAAAAAAAAAAAAACTTTTTTTTGTAATTAATTTTGAGTTAATTTTCATAATGCGATTATTTGCTGTGTAATTAATTAATCTAATTAACGCGATAAACTGACAGCCCTAGTAAATATGTTATGTTTTGGATGTGATGTGTGTGTGTGTGTGCATAGCTAATGCTGTCTCTTTTTCTCTGTCAGGTGCCGCCCGTCCCTACACTGAAGAGTGCTGATTGCCTAATGGGTGACAGCACACACTCGTCCGGGCGCCTCATGGAGTCATTTGCCAGTGACCATAGAGTTGGAGGTTGCCATTGTTTACCACTGTTTGTGTGGAATAGTTATTATAACACTGTCCACTGTTGTGTGGGACTGATTTATTGTGTGTTCATGCTGTTCACACCACTTACCTGGTAGGCATTGTATTTGTGTTGGTGCAGCTACCAGGTGAGTATATATATATATATATATATATATATATATATATATATATATATATATATATTAGTGCTGTCAGGCGATTAAAAAAATGTATCTAATTAATTACAGGATTTGTAATTAATTAATCTAATTAATCGCATTTTAATCGCATAACCATTTTATGCCTGATATTCTATATTCTATAACCATATTTCAAATTGCATGTGTCCGGATGGCAGAATTCAGTACTGTATCTACAAAACCTTCTGTTTAATCATCTTCCATCTATTAATTTGCTTAGATTTTTCAGGTCTGGTCAATTTGAGCATGGTGTTATTCACAGTCAAAGATAAAAAAAAATGTATTGATATTCTCATTTGGTTCATTACAATTTACTCAAAATAAAATGTTCATTCAATCAATCACCGCGCAGATTGATTGATTCAATGAAAATGTTATTAACAGATTGCAGAATGGGTACAATACAGTACGGCTCAATACACACAATTGTTAAGGGGATGCAGACCAGAGAAAGACTTTCGTCTTGTTTACATCAGGGTCCCCCATTTTCAATTCATAATGAATTGTAAGTAAGGGTGCACCTTGCACCGTGCAATCCATTCTTTGTGGATCTAGCCCACAGTATTTCTGACACTGGAAATACATTCCCTGAGATACATAGATGTCCCTAGAATCAGATACCAAGAACATGCAAATGGACCATATTAAAAAAAAATGTAAATGTGTATTCTACATTCTTATGGAATGAATGATACAAAAAGAATATTATAAAAAAAAAAAAAAAAAAAAAAAAAAAAATTGAGTTAATTTTCATAACGCGATTATTTGCTGTGTAATTAATTAATCTAATTAACGCGATAAACTGACAGCCCTAATATATATATATTGTGGCCTCTTGCCTTTTTGCCACTGCTTGTGTGGAATTAATATATATATCTATGTATTGGGCCTTCTGCCTTTTTGCCACTGCTTGTGTGGAACTATATTGTGCTGTGCACGTTGTGTACATTTGCTGGGGGATTCCCAGACTGCCAACCGCAGGGCTTGTGGTTGTGTCCTGTGACACTAGGTCACTAGGGCTTGTGTTGGCTCTTGTGCCTTACTTTATTATATTTGCGTGTGTGTTCTCCAACTACCCTTTTCCCTATTTGTTATATGTTTGTGGGATTATTTCCCCTCTTCCCTCATCCTAATTCAGTGGAGGTTTGAAGTCCTACCCTGTATAATAAATATAATTTACTATTTTTGGAAACAACGCCTTGTGTTTACTTTCTTACCTGCTCGGGACCGTGCTTAGTGCACTACTGAAGGGGCTGGTTTTCACATACAGCCCGCTTCAGCTTATATTTTATATTGTCATTAGACATTGCTATGTGACATGGGGGCTCGTCCGGGATTTATCATGGGGAACAATATTGCTGGGAAAACGCTCCATTGACTGTCTTGTGTTGTGATGAATTGATTAATATTCACCCCAATGTTTTTTCTACTTGTGTTGTCACCAAGGCACAGGAAAGGAAGCGAACTCAAGCTTTGACGTTGAGTGACTCTGTCGGTGGCGAGGCTCTCGCTGAGGACAGGGGGCCATCTATTGGAGAGATGGTAGAGGTTGCTGTAAGTAGCGTTCAGGGGAAGCTGGTAATTCCCAAATTTGCTGACGTATCACTACCACTGACTCGTCAAGCATTGATCACTGCTCAGCACAGTGATTCCTCCCTATCAAGTTGTTTTGCGGCAGTGGCCAGTGCTACTGCTAGTAGGGGACAGACTTTTGTGATAGAGGAGGGGGTGTTGCACACCTAGACCGGGTGTTGCAGATTTGAGGTGTGGAGAGGACTGGAATACAAAGCCTCAAATTGTGTTGCCAATGATATGTGGACATCACATGTAAATGTTGGCACATGACCATGTGTGGTCTGGCCATTTAGGTGTTGCTAAAACTTGTAATAGTGGGGACGCCAAATCAGGGGGTGCATCCAGCTCCCCTGCGCTCCATTCCGGACATGGGGGAACCTTTTGAACATGTATCTGTCATCTGCCTAAAACGAGAGCAGAAAATCAATACATGTTGACAATTATGTGTGGTTCCACCAGTTTCCCAGAGGCGATACCTCTGAGGAAAATTATTGTTCCGGCCGTTACCAAGGTTCTAATTTGAGTGACACCATTTTGGGTCCTGTTGATGTTATTTTTACAGACACCATTTTGGATCCTGACAATGTTATTTTTGTGACGCCATTTTGAAGGGAGATGGGCGCTGTGATGGTGCCAGGGAAATGTGCTGATTTTTGTTTCCCTGTTTGCTGTCCTGTTACGCGCGATGAGATGATTTTTTAGGAAATGTTTCCAGTTTGTTGTCTCCTGTTGACAGGTTGGTATCGGTGGAGCGGCCTGTCAAAGTAAGGTTTGTTGTTGTTTTTTTCACAACATTCGGTAATCCACGTCTGGACCCTTAAAGGGCAACACAAAACAGGTTAAGAAGTATTTCCAATAGTCCAAACTATTTGCGAACATGTTATTCTCTAGAGTTCTACACACCATGGGGAATTTTATGTGTGGCTACATTTTCTGTTCCTGAACTGAGAACACTACCAGTCTACCATATGCCAAATACTGTGTTGGTGCAGGTTGTGGTTGGGGTGGGGCTGTGCCATTTGTTCTGTTTGTTATTAGGGATGCTAAACAGGAGTCAAAATTGTGTTTAGCCCTGCAAAGCTGGTGTGGTCACGGTGTGCGTGGTCCATTAGCAATTGGCAATTAGCATTAGCAATGCTCGTAGAGAGGCGGTTAGGTGGTCGAGCGGAGATTGCGTTCGTCACCAGCCCCGGAGCTGTGAGCTTGGTTCGCCTGTTCGAATCCAGCTCACAGCTCCGGGGTTGTCACCAGCTTGGCTGGCCGTCTGCACTGATACAATTGGCTGTATCAGAGGGTGGGAGAAGCTGGCGGGGTGGGTCCGGGTCGTTGTAAACAGCGACTCCTACAGTTCGGTCGGGGCGCCTGCTAAGCGCGGATTGGACGTGAGGGGGATAGTGTGGTCCTCCCACACGCTACACCCTCTCAATGAGAATCCGCGCTGCCAGGTGAAAAGAAGCGGTGATTGGCTGGACGTGTGTCGGAGGAAGCACGTGGTAGCCTCCACTCTCCCAAATGATCTGACTGTGGGGGGTAAAGCGCAGCGACCAGGAAGGGACTGGGAATTGGCATACGACTAACATTGGGATGGGAGAAAATCGGAGGAAAATGGAGGAAAAAAAAAAAAAAAAAAAAAAGCAATGCTCGTAGAGAAGATGTTGTCTGGTTCTTCTAATTCAGGTGTGTTTGATTTTGTCTCCCAGAGTAGGGGGCACTGTGCGTCCTCGTTGGCTAGGGGAGCCCTCGCTTCTGTCCGGGGGTAAATGAGGATATAGGATCCTATGGAGTGGAGAGAAGAGTGTCGGGCACTACTTATGTGAGATGTACATTGTTGGTTTTGGATGTGATGTGCTTCATTGCTGAGAAAGACTGTTTACAACTTGAATCGCAAGTTGCAGTACTGACAGCAATGTAAAGAGCTCTACCGGCCTGCGTGGACCAAATATATATTGTTGGCCACTTTAGATTCATCCTACACTGTGAGCTATATGGTTAGAGTGGTGATCAGGGCCGGACTGGGGAAATAATTCATACCGGGAGATATAGCGCGAAATATAGCCCCAATCAGGCCACTTTTTAAGCTGGGGTCTGGGGGTCCCCCACCAGGATTTTTTTTGTTACAAAGACTTAATTACCTGCATTCTGGTGAATTTTAGTGCATGTGAATCACAAACTAATGAGCCAACAATTGCTTAGTACAATGTACTGTTATGGACCTCAAATAAAATGTTGTGGCACTAGCAATGCTACTCTCTCCACCTTCAAAAAGAAAAAGGCAAGAGCACAACATATTTTTCTATTTACTATTATAATACAGTTAACCACTCTCTCCTGTAAGGGCCTTTCTTTTTCTTTGTTTTATCCCTCTCTCCTCCACCCTTTCTCTTTCTTCCACTGTCCATCTTGACATCAACGTTAATTGACTTTCGCTCTACTGTATATCTCCCGAGTCCCTCACTACCTGGCTCACTGCCTGGCTGTTATTCTGCATCTGAGTGCCGTCTGCCATTCCATTCGCCGCCTCCGCTGTCAATTAGTTGTATCGCCTGGTCCCGCCTCCACCAATCACAAGCGGCAGCACGGCTCCATTGTGTGTGTGTGTGTCCGCGTGAGGGAGAGAGTCAGATAGTTCTCCAACTCTGACAGTGAAATCCTGGTTGTTCCCCACCCACCTAGGTTATCTAACTATCGCGCCGCCGCCACAACTAGAAACAATGGCATGGCAAAAAAATAAATAAAAAAATTATAATAAAAAAAAAAAAATTATATATATATTTTTTTTTATATAATTTTTTTTTTAATCTGTGCAGGCCAGGCCACCGGGAAAACTCCCGTTGCTCCCGATGGCCAGTCCGGGCCTGGTGGTGATTCATCCTACACTCTAAGCATTAGGGTTAAAGTGGTATTCATCCTACACTGTGAGCTACATGGTTAGAGTGGTGTTTCTTCCAGGTGAGCTTGATTGTGTCTTATGGCACTTATGATTGTTTGTGGGTTAGATCTCACCATGTTTTGAAAACAGTGTGCATACGGTGGCCAGTATGTACTACATACAGTTTTCACAGCCTTTCATCATGCAGGCCTTGTTTGCCGAGATGAGGTGCCTCCGGTGATCCTGTGGTTATGCCCAGGGGCGGCCCGGTGCGGCTTCTAGGTTACTTTGTTTATATGCCTTGGGGAAGTACTGTGTGCCTCAGTTGAACACACACTGGGACAGCTCGCCGGAGCCAGAGTGTTCTCTAAGCTGGATGCAAACTCAGGCTTCTGGCAGATTCCACTGTCAAAGGAGTCATCGCTATTAACCACCTTCATGACACCATTTGGACGGTATCGGTATAACCACATGTGCTTTGGAATATCGTCTGCACCAGAGCACTTTCAGAAGCGCATGACACAGATCCTAGAGGGTCTGGAAGGCGTTGTGTGTCAGATGGATGATGTGCTCATCTGGGGAGCCACACAACAACAGCATGATGAGAGGTTACGCACAGCACTGACACGACTCCAGGAGGCAGGGGTCACGCTCAATGCTGGAAAATGTGAGTTCTCCAAGAGCAAAATCAAGTACCTGGGACAGGTCATCGAGGGGTCAGGGGTGAGCGCAGACCCAGACAAAGTGTACGCAGTGGTCACGCTCAATGCTGGAAAATGTGAGTTCTCCAAGAACAAAATCAAGTACCTGGGACAGGTCATCGAGGGGTCAGGGGTGAGCGCAGACCCAGACAAAGTGTACGCAGTGAAAGCCATGAAAGAACCGAGGAACGTCAGAGAAGTGAGAGGATTTCTGGGGATGGTAAATCATCTTGGAAAGTTTCTGCCTCACCTGGCGGAGAAGACCCTTCCACTCAGAGATCTGCTAAGGAGGTCAAACATGTGGGCATGGGGGCCCCCACAACAGGAGGCCTTCGTTAATATAAAAAACAACTGACTACACCCCCTGGATTGACACTGTACGACCCAAACGCAGAAACCTTGGTCTCCGCTGATGCCTCGTCATATGGGCTGGGTGCAGTCCTTCTCCAGAGGCAAGCTGAACAAGCATGGAAACCGGTGGCGTATGCCTCGCGAGCCCTCACCAACACCGAACAGAGATACGCTCAAATAGAAAAGGAGGCACTGGCCTCCACATGGGCCTGTGAGAAGTTTGCTGAATTCCTCATTGGGAAAGACTTCCACATTGAGACAGACCACAAACCTCTGGTCCCTCTGCTAGGCTCGAAGACCCTAGACCAACTTCCACCACGCATACAACGGCTTAGGATGAGACTGATGAGGTTCTCCTACACCATATCACATGTGGTGGGCAAAAACATCGCGACAGCAGACGTGCTCTCCAGAGCTCCTGTAAGCAGCACAGCAGACGGGCTACAAGAGGAAGAAATAAACCTGTATGTCGACTCCATCATGACAAGCCTGCCCGCTACAGAGAAAAGGCTCAGAGAGATCCAAACACACCAAGACAATGACCCCATAGTATGCCAGCTTAAGAGGTACTGTGTGGAAGGATGGCCAGATAAGTTCTCCATAGAACGCGTGATTCAGCCCTACCTGCCACTCTCAGGAGAGTTCACGGTGCAAAATGGACTGATGCTAAAGGGGGAGAGAATAGTCATCCCAGCAGCACTCAGAGCTGACATACTGGAAAAGCTGCACGAAGGACATCTCAGGATAACAAAATGTAGGGAGAGGGCTAAAAGGTCAGTATGGTGGCCAGGCCTTAGCAAGGAATTGCAAAAGATGGTAGAGAACTGTGACACATGTGCACGTGAGAGGGTGAACAAAAGAGAACCTATGATGTCAACAGAATTCCCAACAAGACCATGGTCCACTGTCGGAGCAGATCTGTTTCAAAACAACAACCAACACTACCTAGTCATCGTTGACTATTATTCCAGATATGTGGAAGTCGCCAAACTGACATCCACAACATCAGAGGCAATGATCCAGCATTTCAAGTCAATATTTGCTCGTCACGGGATCCCAGAGGAGGTCCGCACGGACAATGGCCCACAGTATGCATCAGAGTGTTTCCGCAAGTTCTCACAGGACTGGTGTTTCAGCCATGTGACATCCAGTCCTCGCTTTCCACAGAGCAATGGGGAGGCAGAGCGCGCAGTGAGAACTATAAAAAGTCTGATCAAAAAGTCAAGTGATCCCTACCTTGCTCTAATGGCCTACCGCGATGCCCCACTCGCAAACGGATTCAGTCCCACGGAGCTTCTCATGGGGAGAAAAATCAGAACTCTTGTTCCTGTCATCCCGTCCCAACTAAAACCAAGATGTGCCGACACAGAGAAACTAAGAAGGACAGAACAAGTTTACAGACAAAAACAGCGACTGAACTACGATCGAAGACACAGAACACATCAGTTGCCCTTCATCCAACCGGGTGAACATGTGTGGATCAGAGACACTAAGGAGCGAGGCACAGTGGTGTCTATGGCAGGCACACCCAGGTCTTACCTTGTGGAGACACCCGGAGGAGGTACCCTACGGAGAAACAGGTCTCACCTCTCCCCAACCCTGGTGGCTCCAGATTCTGAAACCGACTTACCTGAGACGACACCATGGGTGAACCGTGAAACAGATGTAGTGGAGACACATGTCGCTAAAGTGACTCAAAACCAACAGCAGCGGCAGCCACAGAGCTTAATGACTGAGAGATGATACCCACCTAGAGTGAGGGGCCCTCCAGGGCACCTAAAGGACTTTGTGTGCACGCGTAGTTAAGTCCCTAATGATGATAATAAAAAAAAAAAAAAAAAAAAAAAAAAAACAGAGTGAGATATGGGGCAGAATAATCCTCACACTCTGCAGAAGGGCTGGGCAGTCTACCCCACCCTTCTCTAAGAAAGAAGTTAAGTTACCATTCTAATGTGTTGTATAATTGCAAATAATTTTATACAGAAGAAGCGGAAAATATTATTAGTTAGTTATATTTAGCTACTATGGTTGATTGTTGAGACTGTCATGTTATAAGTTCAGGGAAAGTTATTTATCCTAAGTTCAGGGAAAGTTATTTATCCTAAGTTCAGGGAAAGTTATTTATCCTAGGAAGGGAGATGTAGTATTAGGTTATATTTGTATAGGGACCTTTGTGCGGTAGGAACCTTGATGTATGATGGGGGGGGAGTTAAATAAAGGATGGACGGACATGAAAGCTATCGCCTGTCATATCGTCTCTTCATTATAACAAACCTAAGATCTCATGATTATAACTCAACAGTGTCCATTTTCCTTTTAGAAATTTGACTCAATATAGTGCGCTGGTGTTTGCTGCATCGGCGGGCTGGATTTTGGATTATGTATGCATTTCAGGATTCCCAGCATAATATTTTGGGTAGGAATTAGACCCTAATGGCCTAATAGACCCGCTGCATGTGGGTGACGTCACTGCGCGTCTATTGTACATATGTCGTTGTACATGTTGTGCATGTTTCGATTGTTATGTTGTCTGTGTTTTCCAGAACGACCATCCTGGAGCACGGTGTTCGTGTTGGGGGTGCGAACTCCCTTTAAGCAATACGCATGTCAGTGTCCGGTGGCGTTGAGGGAGGTAGTGAGAGGAGAGGCTCTGTGCACCCTGGACAAGGGGCTAGCTGAGCCTAGCTATGGTCCCTGGGGCTCTCCTTGCCTTCTGGCTCCCAATGCTAATGTATCTCTCCGTTTTCTGTACAACAGGAGGGTGAACGTAATAACGGTGCCTGAATTGTTCCCGTTGTCCAGGATGGGGCCCGTCATGGCCTTCGGGATAAGGAATGCACCGGCCACGTTCCGACGGCTGATGCGTCTGGTGTTGGGTGATGTGCCTAGGGGCATTGTGTGTGTTTTGGGTGAGGTGGTGGTCGACCGTGTGGGCCCAGAGCGGGGCCTGTGTGGTGCTGATGTAGCCCATTTGGTGGGTGATCTTGTGGAGGGAGAATTTTTTGTTGTTGTTTCTGTTCTCCCTGGTATGTGGTACTAACCCTAATTACCCTGGTTGGGTAATAAGTAATAATGTTTTGCTAACCCTGCAGGTTCGCTCTTATGGGGGGAGGTGTGACGTACATGGGTACAGATACAGCACTCAAAACTCAAACCTCTCATGCCTCTCTACCACTCTCTACCACTCCTCTATTGTTCTTGACCGGGCCAGATTTCACACCTCCACTTCCTCCCACAGGCTGGGCAGATTTTCATCTTACATTTTTATTCGTCCCAAATGTCCCAGCCCCATCAGATTTCTTAGCTTTTTTCACTGTTTACTTATCATGCATTGCAACACTAATATATGGTCAGTACCCCAAGTCAGACTGCCCATATAAAAATTATTTTGGGGGTCTGAGGGCAGTAGCCCCCGACCCCCTCCCTGGGGAAGCACTTAAGTTAACTACCCTCCCTTTGTTCCCCCAGCCAACACCCCCGGAAAATTAACACCTGAGTAGACTTAAGTGGCACACAAGCAGCAACAAGCAGCAGACAGGCAGCAGAATTGGTTTGATTTTTGAGCGCTGCGTCTGTACGTGGGTTGGTCATTACCATTATTACTGTATTTATGACACCATCTGAACATCAGGTTAGTATATGTAAATATGTTATGTTTTGGATGTGATGTGTGTGTGTGTGCATGATAGCTAATGCTGTCTCTTTTTCTCTGTCTGGTGCCGCCCGTCCCTACACTGAAGAGTGCTGATTGCCTAATGGGTGACAGCACACACTCGTCCGGGCGCCTCATGGAGTCATTTGCCAGTGACCATAGAGTTGGAGGTTGCCATTGTTTACCACTGTTTGTGTGGAATAGTTATTATAACACTGTCCACTGTTGTTTGTGTGGAATAGTTATTATAACACTGTCCACTGTTGTGTGGGACTGATTTATTGTGTGTTCATGTTGTTCACACCACTTACCTGGTAGGCATTGTATTTGTGTTGGTGCAGCTACCAGGTGAGTATATATATACATATATATATATATATATATATATATATATATATATATATATATATATATATATATATATATATATATATATATATATATATATATATATATATATATATATATATATATATTGTGGCCTCTTGCCTTTTTGCCACTGCTTGTGTGGAATTAATATATATATCTATGTATTGGGCCTTCTGCCTTTTTGCCACTGCTTGTGTGGAACTATATTGTGCTGTGCACGTTGTGTACATTTGCTGGGGGATTCCCAGACTGCCAGCCGCAGGGCTTGTGGTTGTGTCCTGTGACACTAGGTCACTAGGGCTTGTGCTGTTGGCTCTTGTGCCTTACTTTATTATATTTGCTTGTGTGTTCTCCAACTACCCTTTTCCCTATTTGTTATATGTTTGTGGGATTATTTCCCCTCTTCCCTCATCCTAATTCAGTGGAGGTTTGAAGTCCTACCCTGTATAATAAATATAATTTACTATTTTTGGAACAACGCCTTGTGTTTACTTTCTTACCTGCTCGGGACCGTGCTTAGTGCACTACTGAAGGGGCTGGTTTTCACATACAGCCCGCTTCAGCTTATATTTTATATTGTCATTAGACATTACTATGTGACATCTTTGACAGAAGATGTAGTCGGGGGGGGGGCGTCTCGCCGGAGCGAGGCTCCGGCCATAGCTCTTTTTGCCCCGCCAGCGAGAGGCCTTTTGTCAACGTGGAGACCAGCCTGTTGCAGCCTTTCATCCTGCGTTCCTTGGTGCAGGTAAGATGTCGATTGGACATTACCCCACTCTTCCTTCCTTCCCCTCCCGAATGTTTTGTTAATAACGATGTTTTTTTTCTCCAAAACGTATGTTACTTCACTACATTTGGGGATACGACATGTGCTGTGTGTGACTTGTCTTGGTCGCTTGTATAGCTTGGCCAAATGGAGCTTGGAGTAAAAATTTACTGGGTTTTTGTTGTATGATGAGAAGTTGTGTGTGTTCATGTAACGTTAGACAATGTGGCTGAGCCCACAACTGGCTGGGTTACCCTACAATGCTGTGCATAGTGGCATGTGATCGAGGGATGAGTCCCTCTCTCAGCTTGTGATGACAATAGCAGGTGGCAAGTTTTTTCACACATGAACAGGGCTGAAACAAGGTCTTCGGCTGTGCTGGCGTGCATGATGTAAAGCTTACTCTACACATTGGCGTCGTATCAGGGGTAAGGTGGTGAGGGGTGGGTTTCCCCGGTTTTCCCCTGCCCCCCCCCCCCCTCCCCTCAAACATGATTTTGTTTACAATATGTGTGTTGTTTCACTATGTTTTTGGGGATACGGTGTAACCCCTCAGCTTCTGCTGGGGTTGTGCTCTTGCTTAGAGAGGCAATTTTTTTCTGAAAATTGTTTGGTCGCTGTCATGTAGACTTAGCAAGGCCTGTGGCCAGTACTTAATCGAGGACTTGTGTCTTCTCTCGTCATGAAAAACGGCGTTCCTCTTATGGTAGTGAGAGTGTACTTTCGCCCTTTTTTGTTGTGATGGAGGGTTGTGTGTGTCGTTTCATGTTTAAGATCCACAACTGGGTTAGGTGTTGGCCTACAGAAGTTACATGTGTAAGCTCTTGTACCAGGGCCCTTGGCCCTCTCTTGGTCTGTGTTTTTTCTTCCTTTAGGAAAAGGTGTGGAAATTCAGGTGGCAGGTTCGCACATGAGCCTATGTGAAGCTGTTACCTTGACAGGTATACATGCGCTTCATGTAGCACGCTATGACTGGTGTCATGGCTCTGCTTTGTCATTGCATCGTATCAGGGGTGAGGGGTCATGAGGGGGTGAACTGATAAACCCTCCCTCCCCTCTTTTTTCTGATTGGTCAGGGGGTTGGACCTGTCCTTCGGGCTTCCTGTCACGTTGCTGGGTCGGCGCGTCACAGGGTAGGGAGGGGGGGGGGGTTTCCTGGTCCCACACCATATTTGGGCGGTGGGTCACGGAATTCCCCCCACCATAGAGTACGTCACTGGGCGCGTTTCTATTGGTTGTGAGACTTCCGTGAGTTCTTTTCAGGCTCCATGTTGTGGACCTCTGTTATTGTCAAGATGAGTTATGCGGTGCGTGAGAACTTAAAAAGAAGTTCTGCTCTGTTGTATGTGTATTGAGCTTGGTAGGTGATGCAATGCAGTAGAGACAATTTGTTCTTCTGCTCTGCTCCCTACTAGTAGTGTATATTGGGTCAGAGCCTCCTCCTCAGGGAGTTTCAGAGCCTCCTCTGTGAGTTTCAGAACCTCCCTCTCAGTAAGGGAGCCTCCTCAAGAGTTTCAGAGCCTCCTCCTTAGAGAGTCTTAGTCCAATTGTTACATGAATCTTTTTGGACACGTAGCTCAATGTTGCATATATCTTTTCAATTATTACTCACGTGGGAAGTCTCTCTCTGGGGGTTCCCTGTCTTCTCTCTTTTATAGGGCAGGGTTGACAGGGGTGTTTTCCCTCGGGCGCGTCATATGGGACCATATCTGTGTCTTGGCCAGCTTCCTGCCGCTCTCCCAGGCGGCTTGGAGGCAACGTTATCTGGGTTCTTGTTAGAATTACCATTGATATGTTTTGGGTCTCGACGTGTACATAGTGCTGGCCCTGGGTGCTTCTGTGTGGAACCACGCATGGGCTTGCGCGCCTTGGTTGCTCATCATTGAAACAGCGTTTTTATGGGGCAACTAGGATGGAGTTTTGTCTCTTCTGAGTGCCACTGTACTAGGTTAGTCTCAATGAATTCTCGTTCTTCTCTGGGGGGAGATAACGGAATAGATCAAAGCATTGGCGGAGGGGTCTCACGCCTTTGGGGTGGGCCACCGGGCGCGGCTTGGTGGCGCCCTCTGTGATGTTTTAGATCGACACGCGTACCTACCCCCACTCCTGGGACTGGCGGCGTGATTAGGACACTGGTTCTGGTCGCGCCGGACCAGGTCAGTTAACCCATTGTCCGCCGGGGCGCAGATCTGCTGTTCTGGTACCCTGAAGGACTTGTGCTTTTTCAAAGTCATTTGTGATCCTATCTAGAAGTCTTGTATAATTATATTTCACCGTTTGGCTTATAGTAGGGAATATTTCAACTCCAAGACATCTAAAATGTTCTACCATTGGTATATTTCCTGGAAGGAATATTGCCTTCGCAGATACATTAAGTGGGAGGAAGGCCGATTTTGGCCAGTTTATCCTAAATCCCGATAGATTGCCAAAATCATCAATTAATTTAAGAAGATGAGGCAGTGAGGTGGTAGGGTTTTGCATGAACAATATTACGTCGTCCGCATATAAACTAATATGATGTTGTGTGCCCTTAATTGAGATTGGCTCTATGGATTGGGATTGTCTTATATACTGTGCTAAAGGCTCTAAGGATAGAGCAAATAGTCCGGGACTAAGAGGGCAACCCTGTCTGGATGAGCAGGAAAGATTGTGGAGATGAATTTACCTGTTATTATCATGGCCGGTCTTTGTATAACACTTTTATCATATTAATGTAACCATTTCCTAACCCCATCCTTCCGAGTACTGTCCATAAATAAGACCATTCCAATCTATCAAAGGCTTGCCCTCTTAGTCCCGGACTATTTGCTCTGTCTTGGTCCTTATTGTGTTGTACCTTGCGCTGTGCTAAAGGAGCCTGGTCCTTCTCCATTCTTTTTTCGCACCTCTCTTCTCCTGCTTGGCGGGGCTGGGAGGGGGCTGTCGAGGTGGTTCTTGTACCCCTCTGGCATCCCTGTGTACGTCCCGGTCCGCCGGGCCCAGGCCCAGACTCGTTCTTGTCGACCTGTTGGCCTGGGTTAACCCCTTCTTGAGAACTAAAACACTTGTACTGCTGTATAGCCGGTGTATACCCGCAGTTGTGTTTGAGTTTTTTCTTGGGGGGGGGTTATAGGAACGACCGCCTCCTGTTAGGTGGTGGTTGGTTTCCAGGTGTGTTGGTAGCGGAGTCGACTCTCTCGGGTTAGGCCGGGCTTGACCCCGTCTGCCTGCGAGTGTGCCCCTGCACCTTTCATGACGTCTGCCAATCGTGTCTGCCTTCTCTGCCTCGGCCCCTCTAGAGGGTCTGGGTTTTTTGTGGAGGCTGCAACATGGTGCACAGCATACCTTCCGCCCCTTCCGCCGGGGTGCTGTTTTCAGCAGACCCCTTTGGCGCCTGTCTAGTCCGCAGTGCTCCAGGCTCAGGTCGAGTCTTTTTGACCTGTTACCTGGATTGAGGGATCAACCTCTTTGGGGGTTGTCTCCCCGGTGCGCTGCCTGGTCCCGCTGTGGGTGTAGCCTCTTTAGTGCTTTAGGGCGGCGTGCTGTAGGGGGGAAGGGCCTGCTCTTGGATGGGCCCTGTCCGATACGCTGGCGATGTGGGGGGGTGGTGTCACTAGTCTCGATGCTGCGGCGTCGTCAGGCCCCCTTTTCTTCGCGCTCCGCTGCTACGGCCTTGCCACGGGGTTGGGGTTTTGCCTTTGACCCCGTGATATTAGGGGTTGTAACGGGGGTTTTGTTTCTTCCCGTTCGTTCCCTAGTGGCATGTGGGTTGCGCGTTTGTGTAGTTGTGGGTTCTTCTGTGGGAAGGTAAGTCCCACGGTCTGCTCACCCTGTGCGTTTGAGTTGTTAAACCCTCTTTGCACAGTCGGATCTGATTCCCTTCCGTCCTCCACTAGGGGGGTCCGGGGGCTCGGGTCCTCCCCGGTTCTGATGTCAGACGAACTTTTACACAGCGCCTTCTCCTGACACGGCGGCCAAATTGCGCTATGACAAGGCAGCAAGCTACTCTGTGTGAACCATAGGAAACAACGGACCTGTCAGCAGAGTATCGCCCTCTTCCGGCCTGGTGGACGTACTGCACACGTTTATCAGGCAGTGCACAGGTTATTTACCCCCCCCCCCTTGTTTTTCTCTTGCTATGGTTCCTGTTCTAGGCTTCTTCTTTAAACCTATCCATGTTTTTATAAGGTTTAATGTGAACTTTTCCATTTACTCTTTGAGGCTTTTTCTTTTGTTTATGTTTGAGAGTGTGGCAAGCAGCCACTGAGAGAGTAATCTACTTATGGTAGGTTTGAGGGTTTTATGCCCTATGGTGAGTCCCTGTGTTGTTGGGGAAAGGCCCACCGGTCCCGCACCTTTATATGTTTTTTATGTATGTTTTATGTATGACTCAGGACACATGTCTGCTACTGAAAATATTTGTTTTACATATGCTTAGTGGTCAAAATAGGTGAATTTGGTGTGCCCACAGGCCTTTTTAGGTCTGCCCTGTCTACACACCCCCTAATATTCTATGGATACGGCTAACTCTGAGAGCTTTAAGCTCTGTTCCTGGAATGTTCGAGGTCTTCAGAAACTAGCGAAAAGGAAGGCGATTCTGACCTTTTTAAAGAAGGAGAATGTTTCTATTGCTTTACTACAAGAAACCCATATGGGACCCAACGACACCGCTAAACTCCAAAAGAGTTGGGTGGGACAGGTCTTCGCCACAAACTATTCTACATTTAGTAGGGGAGTGGCCATACTGATCAATAAAAATCTCCCCTTTAGACTCATAACTTCCTCTTTAGATAGCCAAGGTCGCTATGTGATTATCAAAGGGGTTCTTAAGGGTAAAGAAATGACATTTATGAATGTATACTGTCCCCCAGGCTACTCCCCCGACTTTCTATCCAAAGTATTTACTGAATTTAATGGCCTGGCCTCTGAGAATGCTTTTGTGGGCGAAGACTTTAACTGTCACCTTATACCGTCTCTTGACAAACTCCCACCCAGTTTGGCTCCCTCCTCTAGGCAAGCAAAGATGCTCTCCTCCCTATGTACAGACATCGGATTCTCAGATGTCTGGAGAACCCTTTGCCCATCCGAACTGAAGTCCACCTTTTTTAGCGGCCCACATAACAGCAACAGTAGAATAGACTATTTCTTCATCCCTTCCTCTAAGCTCTTTCTAGTATCATCCTGCACAATCGGAAGTATTGTTTTATCGGGTCACGCCCCTATATATCTGGTCTACTCCTTGTCAGAATAGAGGGCACTGTCGAGACGTTGGCGTCTTAACCCATACCTCCTCAAGGATGATAGGTTTGTCTCCTATTTCGAATCGGAATAAAAAAAATTCTACTCAATTAACTCACATTCTACGGATAACCCGTCTCTGCTCTGGGAAACATCCAAGGTCTTTTCTCGCGGACTGATTATGTCTTACGTATCATCCAAGAAACGCAAGAAAAATTAACAATGCAAACTTCTTGAATCCAAACTAGCCGACCTTGAGAATCAACATGTTTCAAACCAAGCCCCGGCTGTGCTTATAGAGCTTACGGCCACCAGAACTGCGTTAAACACTCTTCTGATCCAGGACGCCGAATACTCTCTTAAATTTGCCAGACAGAGAATGTACGAACACGGTGACAAGCCTGGCAGGTGCCTAGCTAACTTGGCAAAAAAGAGGGCTGACACCCAAGTAATAGCCTCAATCTCTGACTCAAACGGGGTCAGGTCCTTTGACACCAAAACTATTAATAAAGAGTTTGCCTCTTTCTATGCCCAACTCTATAGGACTGAACGACCCGATGGTGCTCTCTGACATGCAAGCTTTTTTCGCTGACTTGCACCTCCCTAAGGTATCGAAAGATCAGAACTTGCTCCTTAACGACCCAATTACGAAGGAAGAAGCTCTGTGCGCCCTTAAGGGTATGCCATCTGGTAAGGCGGTGGTTCTGTCTCTCGACGCGGAGAAGGCATTCGACCATGTTAAATGGCCATATTTGTTTCTAACCCTCGCTGAATTTGGCCTAGGAAACATTTTTATTGACTGGGTCAAGGTTCTTTACAACTCACGCATGACGGTGGTTCTGACTAACGGGCTTAGGTCTAACAACTTTCCTCTACAACGGGGGAACCACCAGGGGGACCCTCTTAGCCCTTTACTATTTGACATGGCCATAGAACCACTCGCTCAGGCCATTAGGCAGTCAGCCGCGGTCTCAGGTATTAGGGTGGGCGAGAGGGAGCAAAAAATCACTCTTTACGCGGACGACGTACTGATCTTTATATCTAAACCTGACTCTTCCATTCCATGTCTAACCCGCATGATTTCCACATTTGGAACCTTCTCGGGGTACAAAATTTACTTTTCCAAATCCGAAGCAATGCCACTTGGGACACTTAAATCCATCCCGATTCTGCCCGAGCCCTTCCCATTTCGCTGGTCGCCCTCCAGCTTTGTTTACTTAGGAGTATTTGTGACACCCACCTATGATACATTGTTTAAGGCCAACTTTCCCCCCCTCTTAGACACCATAAGGGCAGACTTAGTTAGATGGGCCCCTTTACCAATCTCCTGGCTGGGTAGGATAGCCCTCGTCAAAATGAACGTACTCCCCAGACTATTATACCCTCTCCAAATGATTCCAGTGCTGCTGACAAACACGGTTATCAAGGTGCTAGAAGGCTGGCTAAGCTCATTCATTTGGAATGGGAAGAAACCGCGTCTGAAAATTGCCAAATTACAGATGGATGGTGAAGATGGGGGTCTAGACCTACCTAATATTAGACATTACCAACAAGCAGCACACCTTAGGGTACTTGTCGGCTGGTTCAGATCAGACCCACTATCAATCTGGCTAGACATTGAATCCTCACAATCTAAGTCTCCCCTGTGGAACCTACTATTTATCAAAGACTTTAAGTCTGTTAGGAAAATATGCTCTAACCCCATCACACTATGCTCCGTCAAGGCCTGGAAGACTGTCCGTAAGGTGGAGGGCCGAGCTAAGCTGACCTCTCCTCTTACCCCGATCGTAGGCAATCCTGACTTTAAGCCAGACCAAATTGGCGGCGGCTTCAAGACCTGGCATATGCAGGGCATAACTGATCTTGGCCACTTGTTTGATGGCCAGACCCTAATGTCCTTTCTACAGCAGCGGTATGGCCTATTGAAAACGGAATTTTTTAAATACTTACAAATTAGGCAGTTTATCACCAAGGACACCTCACTGTTAATTAACAGTTCCACCTCGCAGGTGGAGAAAGCCCTCTCCTTGCAGATTCCTAAAAAACAAATATCTATCTTCTATAGTACTCTAAACCTTAATTCATCTTTATCTTCCCTTGTCACTAAACAGTCCTGGGAAAAAGACTTGGACATAGAGATCACGGACAAGGACTGGCAGGATGCATGGACCTACGCAAAATAAATCTCTGTTTGCAACCTCACCAAGTCTATCCAAATTAGAATCTTACACCGCATTCATATTACCCCTGCCCTTAAGAGTAAAATGGATCCCAATGCATCCCCACTCTGCTTTAAATGCAAGATAGAGATTGGAAACCACGTCCACTGCTTTTGGTCCTGTGTAAAGCTCCAGAGCTATTGGTTCGACATCGTAGAGGAACTATCTGATATATTCCAGACCCCCATCGAACTGGATCCCCTCTGCCTCTTACTAGGCCTCCCAGATATTCATATGGCCAATTTCAAACATAGGAGACTGTTACATTTGTTGACATTTGCTGCTAGGAAAAACATTCTGTTGTTCTGGATCAAGGACGAGGTCCCATCAAAGAGGTCATGGCACAATATTATAATGGAATGCATTCCCTGTGAATACATCACGTGCATGCTGGACTCTAAACTGGACACTTTCTATGAAATATGGGACCCATATCTGTCTCATATCGGGCCTGCACTGTCTGCCACTGTACTTGGTGGGTTTCCCCATTACCCATAGCCTCCTTGTGGACCAGTGCTGCCTTAAATAAAACTGACTTGACTTGACTTGTGTTGTTTTGTTAATGCTGGTATCGTTGTTGAGGGTATCATGACAATTGTAAAGGTGCAAACGTGTTCATGCCCACATACACACACACGCACGTACACACACACACAGAACACATATGCACTCACACATATGAAGCATGCACACATAAAATGCACAAGACTTACTAAACACACACACATAAAACGCACACATAGGGTACGCACAAGCACATAGGTAAAACACACACATACACGTCGCACACTTAGTCTATTTTAGTACATCTGTCCTAACACTGGCAGGGATCCGAATCCTCAAGAGCCACCTCAAGGATACACAAACATGGTTGCTAGTGCCTGAGCCACATTTATTTTTATTATTTTACTTTTTCTTGTTTGTCTGTCTCTTGTCAAGGTCATTATGATTCATGTTACTGTTATTATTGTTGTCTTCGCTGTTGTCATTGTTATTATTATTATTGTACTGTTATGTTCTGTTTTATGTATGAAAAGAAAAGAAAAACATTTATAAATCTTTTTTTTAAAGAGTCAAAACTAATAAACTAAACTACTAAAGCTATACTAGAAATAATGTATAAATAAATAAAACTAGAAATGACAACTGAATAAAAACATTTGTGGAGGATTATTATTATTATTATTATGTTTTGGTCAAAAGCATGAAGGCTAAGGGGACCCCAGCTGTCAAGGACCATAATAATTCTCAGAAGTCGTCTACAGGCCTGTAGGCCTACTGCAAGTGACTAAACATAATGGAGGATAACAATTCCAGTTATCTTTTATATTATGTGTTGTATTGTGTTGGTATGGTGAGGGGCAGGGCCGCCTCAGGGGGTGTGCGAGCAGTGCGGTCGCACAGGGCCTCGCGGGAAGGGGGGCCTCGCACAAAAAATATATATATATATATATATATATATATATATATATATATATATATATATATATATATATATAAAAAAAAATCGTGTTTTTTTTTTTTTTTTTTTGCGAGGCCCCCCTTCCCGCGAGGCCCTTTTTCACCACAGACCTAAAATCTAGTTTTGCTTATATGCTTATATATTTCACATTAGACACGTTTGTAGAATGTGTCTGACTTGTTCCTGGCTCTGAGGCTCTGCAGGCAGCTCTGAGGCTGCAGAATTGGTTTCAATGAGGGGAGGGGTTACAGGTAAGGTAGCGTCTGTTGAGTTCATTGTGTGTGTCTGTGTGCGTGGGGGGGGGGGGCGTGAACCGACTCATTGCCAGACGTGAGCGATTCGACTCACGCTCACGGCAATGAATCGGCTCTTATGAACGAGTCGCTCATGACCGACCCATCACTAGCGTCTGACTATTTCGCGCGTGCAGCATTGGAGGTTATGCCAGCCAAGATGAAGAGGACATCGTTCGGCAGATGGGCTGAAGATGAAAGTTGTTGCATGTTAGACAGTTCAGTCAGGCTAGCCATCCCGGCTAAAGACAGGGACAGCTAGTTAGCTTTAGCTACGTTATAATATTGAGTGCTAACGTGTGGTTCAGTCGGGATATAGCCATGATGATGTCGGCTAGTAGCTAGCTTAGCTAAACACTAACTAGCGTTAGCTAACCTAGAGACAGCGCGTGCAGCATTGTTATGCCAAGATGAAGAGGACGGTCGTTCGGCAGATGAACTTCGTCAACTCCACGCGGTTGTCTCCATCCTCTTGGACGTTTGGTGAGTTTTTAATGCACTCTATTCTATTCCCGCCGTGGATATCTCTCTCTCTCTCTCTCTCTCTCTCTCTCTCTCTCTCTCTCTCTCTCTCTCTCTCTCTCTCTCTCTCTCTCTCTCTCTCGGGAGCCAAACGGGCCGACTAGCTGTTGTAGTATTAGTAGCTAACGGTGTGTGGCCTGGTGTCAGCACCTGGTGCGAGGGAGGTGAGCTTGGTGTTTCATTATGAGAATATCTCCATGCTCAAGTCGGCTATAGTCCGCGAGGGACTTGTTGCCGGCACCGCTATGGTAAACACCACTCTGTAGTGGGACGTGTATTGCCTTCTTTTTCCCTTCTCTCTTCGTATGAGAAGAGGAAAACACAGCGGCTGTCTGAAGTGTTGGCCTGTATTGCTTTTCTCACGTTGTACAGTTTTTCAGTGGTAGCCGCATAGCTTGCTTCTGCGTTAGCTAATGGTTAGCGATAGCCGGGTTGAGCTAACTGTTAGCCAGTTAGCTGTTTAGCTACGACGTTAGCTGCTCGTTTTCGCTCGGCTGGGAACGTTAGCTTGATGCTATCAGTTAGCCTGCCCTAGAGTTAGCTGTTAGCTTGTGCTACGACCATTGACATTAGCCGTGAGAATAGCAGGCCCTGGCACTCGACATCATCTTTGACAGAAGATGTAGTCGGGCCTGCAACATGACAAGGCTCCGGCCATAGCTTCTTTTTGTCCCGCCAGCGAGAGGCCTTTCGTCAACGTGGAGACGTGTGTTGCGGCCTTTCGTCCTGCGTTCCTTGGTGCAGGTAAGATGTCCATTGGACATTACCCCACTCTTCCTTCCTTCCCCTCCCGAATGTTTTGTTAATAACGATGTTTTTTTCCAGGCAAAACATATGTTACTTCACAACATTTGGAGATACGACATGGCGGCCTTTCTCGATGGCTAGGCTGTGCTCGCTGAGTCTGTACCTAGTCAAGGATCTTCAGTCACAGTGCTCAGGTATTCTGCCACTGTGTACTCTCTGTTTAGGGCCAAATAGCATTTAAAAAAATTTCCAATGTCTCTCTCTCTCTCTCTCTCTCTCTCTGTACACTGTATATTGACTGTAGAACGGGAGCTCTCTCTCGCTCTCTCTCTCTCTTGCTATATGTTGACTGTATCATGCCCAGCCTCGGGCAACGCTATTATTTAAGAATATGTTGACTGTATGAAAAAAAATAAAAATAAAAATATATATATATATATATATATTTTTATTTGTTTTACCTTTGGGGGGGGGGGGGGGGGGGGGGGCTCGCGTTTAAATCTCGCACAGGGCCTCGCATTTCTCCCAGGCGGCCCTGGTGAGGGGTCTATGCTAACGGCTTGGCTGGCCAGATCTACTGTTACATCCACCATCACCACCAGTCACACACTCATTGAGATGAATGAAAAAGAGTGACGTAAACTGATACTATCGCCATCAACCGCGGTCGAAATCGCTCACAGTAAACATTTAGGTAGACAAAACAAGTCACAAATAGGAATAAAAAAGAAATTGCCTAAGAATAAAGAATAAAAATCAAATGTACAAATAAAACAAGACATTAACCATAATTCTGTCAGGAATCACTCTCGTCTTTAGTTTAACTATTTATTATAATGCAGAATAAATGGCAACGACAATACAGTTAGTCTTGGCGGTATGGTTCCACTCCTAGGGGTGGTCCCTGCTGCAAGAAAGGTTACACCACAACTCACACAGAACATAAAGCATAACAGCGAACTAAAACTGAACCGCAGGGAGCACTGCAAACGAATGCCCCAGAGGGCATAGGGAATGTAGCTTACAGACTACAACACTAGTTGCATACAATACAGAGTAGAAGCAAAGCAGGGTGAAGGCTGGGATGGTGGTGGAGGCTGGGATGGTGGTGGTGGAGGCCGGGGTGGTGATGGAGGCTGGGATAGTGATGGAGGCTGGGATGGTGATGGAGGCTGGGGTGGTGATGGAGGTGGAGGCTGGGATAGGCCCTGCCCTACTCAATATCTTCAACACCTCTTTGTCTACTGGCGTGGTGCCCCTGGCCTTTAAATCAGCCGTCATTAAACCACTACTTAAAAAACCGAACCTCGACCCTCTAATCTTGAAAAATTACAGACCTATCTCCAATCTTCCATTCCTATCCAAAGTGTTAGAACGGATCGTCGCAACGCAACTTACTGACCATTTATCAAACAATAATCTTAATGAATCATTTCAATCTGGCTTTAGAGCCTTACACTCCACCGAAACGGCGGTTACCAAAGTCACAAATTACTTACTGCTCTCTCTTGACTCAAACCTCACTTCTGTGCTCTTATTGCTTGATCTCAGTGCAGCCTTTGACACTATCGATCACTCGATTCTTCTAGGTCGGCTTGAGAATCATGTTGGCATTCGGGATCTCGCACTAGCTTGGTTTAAATCCTATTTAACTGATAGAACACACTGCGTGGTCTATAATGATTTAACATCTGAGACCCTCCCAGTGCAATGTGGTGTCCCACAAGGCTCTGTCTTGGGCCCTTTGCTATTTTCGATTTACATGCTACCCCTCTGCGATATCATACGCAAATTTGGCATAAACTTAAATTTTTACGCTGATGACACCCAATTATATATACCTATTAAGCCAAATGATTCCTCCCAACTACAAAACCTTGAGGCCTGCTTGCTTGCCGTCAAAAAATGGATGTCGCAAAACTTTCTACTCCTTAATGCAGATAAAACTGAGATGTTAATTGTTGGCCCCCCAAACCACAGAGGCCTGTTTCAGGACATCTCCCTCAACTTTGATACCTGTCATGTATCCCAGAGCTCCACCATAAAAAACCTCTGAGTCATTTTTGATTCCTCCCTCTCATTTAATGCACATATAAAGAATGTCACCAAAATTGCATTCTTCCATCTTCGTAATATCGCAAAAATACGCCCCATTTTAACTCTGGCTGATGCTGAAACCCTGATTCATGCTTTTGTCTCATCACGTCTGGACTACTGTAATGCACGTTTTTCAGGCCTACCTAATTCAAGCATCAAAAATCTTCAACTCGTGCAAAATGCGGCTGCACGGATACTAACTAGAACTAGAAAATTTGATCACATCACACCAGTTTTGTCCGCCCTACACTGGCTTCCTATCCAAGCCTGTTCTGACTTTAAAGTGCTACTCCTCACCTACAAAATTTTAAATGGGCTTGCACCGCTCTATCTATCCGATCTCATCTCCCGATACTCGCCCGCTCGTGCTCTGCGCTCACAAAATGCGGGGCTTCTATCGACCCCTAGGGTTAAAAAGAAATCCGCCGGCCACAGAGCCTTTGTCTACCACGCTCCCTACCTGTGGAACAAATTACCTGCCGTCATCAGGGGCGCCTGCTCTGTCGAAGCTTTTAAATCCCTGCTTAAGACTCATCCTTTCTCTCTCTCCTTCAACCTACCCTGATCTCACCTGGTCGGGGACTGACCTTTAGATTAATCTGTGTAGTTTAGTTATGGTACAGGGTACTACATGGTACCACTGGGTAGTTTACTACAGGGTAGTTTAGTTAGGGTACAGGGTACTACATGGTACCACAGAGTACTACATGGTACTACATGGCACTACAGGGTACTACATGGCTCTACATGGCTCTACATGGCTCTACATGGCACTACATGGCACTACAGGGTACTACATGGTACCACAGGGCACTACAGGGTACTACATGGCACTACAGGGTACTACAGGGTACTACAGGGTACTACATGACACTACAGGGTACTATAGGGTACTACATGGCACTACAGGGTACTACATGGTACTACATGGCACTACAGGGTACTACATGTCTGCTCCTTTGCAGCACCACAAACATGGGAACTCTCTAACTCTTCCCCCCCCCCTCTTTCCCCCCCCCCCCCTCCCCCCCCCCCTCCCTCCCCCTTCTCTCTGAGTGCCCGTCTCCTGGCGCTGACTAAGGTGATGGATGCCTCGGGGTCTTGGCCAAGATTGTAGTGACTGCTCTACATGCACCTCCGAGGCCTTGGATCAGTTATTCACCGTCGTCTGTCCGTGGTCCTGTCAACTGATTAACAGTATTAACAGACTGTTAACAGATTAACAGTCAACGCGGTTTCATTGCTGGGTTAAGTACTTCTATTCTATTCACATAATACGCTTACTTCATATATCTACTCCATTCACATATATGCCTACCACTTGTATCTATTGCTATGTCCGCCCACTACAATCTCATGAGCTGTCTAACGACTGTCCCGTCTCCCTGTCCCCCTATGACTTGCTGTCCTGGAGTGTTGACCGGAGTGTTGGACGTCCCGTGATGAAGGCCGGGAGGTTGCGACCCCCTCTGTGTGCCCCCCTGTCTCTGGAGGTCTCATAGTGGTGACCGGAGTGCCGGATGTCCCGCGATGATGTCGGGGAGTTCGCGACCCTCTCTGCGCCGCCCCCTATCTCCCTGTCTCCGGCTGTCCCTGAGCAATGACCGGAGTGTTTAATGTCCCGTGACTAAGACGGGGAGGACGTGGCCCTCTTTGCGCCGCCCCTGTGCCTCAAATAGATCCACTATCAACTCTATCTTTAATCTTTCAAAATGTTCAGTTGCTATCGCTATTAGCTCTATCTTTAATCTTTCAAAATGTTCAGTTGCTATTGCATGCACTCATCTGTGTTTCACTACACACATGAGTGCATGCTTACCAACTGTCTGTCTGCAACACTACTATCACCAACATCTAAGAAGGGAGATCCCCCCGTGAATGGCCCTTCTAAGGTTTCTCTCCTCCACACTGCCTCCTCCTTACCTTCGCGTGGGGTATGTCTGGGAGTGCTTGCATTCTTTCATTTATTTGCATTCATCTAAAAATGTTTGGACCTTATGGTGTTCTTGTTCTGTTCTTGACTTATTGTTATGTTTTCTTCTTGACTTGTTTAAAGAAGACCTGTACGGCCCATGGGGTCATTCCCTCTGTAAACAGGCACATAGGGAAGAGGGAGGGAGAGTGGAAGTGGGTTTGGAGGAAACATAGAGCTGGGTGTCGTCCGCGTAACAGTGGAAATTGATGCTGTATGTCGGTGATAGTAGTGTTGCAGACTAACAGTTGGTAAGCATGCACTCATGTGTGTAGTGAAACACAGATGAGTGCATGCAATAGCAACTGCACATTTTGAAACGATATTATCGTATAGCTCTGCTCAGCGTCATAGGGCAATACTCTCCACTTCAGTACTTGCACTGAATAAAAACTCACAATGTACCTTTACATACCATCATCTGTCTGACCACACCCCCATCCGCTACCTACATAAGCAGGAGTGTGGCCATACCCTCATCTCCTTCTTCACTTTCACCACAAGGAAGTGCCTGTATACCAACACTTGAGCTAGGTTGTTTAGTCTGAAGAAAGTTGAGACAGCGTTAACATTATTTCTTGTTATTTTCTTTCTCTCATAATTTTCAATCGAAAATAACTAAGTTATAATGTTTTCTTCGGGGGGGGGTCGCGCTAGCAACGTCGCCCTTCACCAGCGGTTCTCCGTTGCCTCCTCCATCGTGCGTCTTGGGGCGGGATTGACTCCGCGGTCGTGGAAGTCACTCGCGCCCGATCGGCGTCCGGTGGGTAGCTTGCCTCTCCGAGGAGCTGGTGCACCAGCGGCATCTCCTGTGAGATGGCCTGGTTCCTGCTCTGGTTCCGGGGGGCCGTCGGCCGATGGGCAGACGGCTCCTCTCGTAGCGGAGGATTTGAGACGCAAACTTTTTGCTTCTGCTCGCTCCCGTCATAGGAGGGTAGCTTGCAGGGGCAAATGGCCTGGTTTCGGTGAGCTGCTGGAGCCGGATGAGGGTGCGTCTGCTTTTCCGTGGCCGATGGAAACGGAGGATTACATGGTGGAGGCAGATGCACTCTTATTTGACGCCCCGGTGGGGACACGTCACTCTCCCTTTCAGGATGTGGCAGGGGGTGATGTGTCTCCTTGGGGTCCCTCGTATTCTGGTGTTGGGTTATAACCTCCGACTCAGCGACGACATGCCCTGCTATCAGCCACATCGGATGGTGGCTCTGCAATGAGCGGTAGCCTCTCGTGTGTGAGGGACGCGGGCTCAGTGGAGGAAGGTGCGCATGGGGAACTACGTGCCTTGTTCCCGGAGCTCATGGCGGCAGCAGCCGTTGCAAACGGCGTGCCGCTGCCGCAGCCACTGCCTGCCCCTGTCCCCGATGATTTGATAGGTCATCTATGGCAACGTCGTCCTGTGAGGGAGACAGGCGTTGTCTGCCCATTTTTCCCCTCAATGGAGGCCTACGTACGTCAGGGACAGGTGGTCTCCCACATCACTGGCCTCACCCCCGCCTACGTGCAAGTCACGTGGGTGGCGGGTTTGGTCGAGGGAATGAAGGAAGGGGTGCCTCGGCTTGATAGACCGATGGCGTCTCTCCTTTGTCCTGAGGTGGTGTGGGAGCCGTTGCGGAAGCCGGTTCCCCACGGGAAATCGGCTAGGCAGTTGGCCAACTGGAGTGACCAGTCGTTCATCGCCGGAACCCAAACCCTAGCTGCGACATCCAACATCACGCAGCTAGCAGCATACTAAAACACTGGCCCAGCCAGTACAGAGTTAGTTTACCTCCCTCTCCATATTAAAACATTGGCCCAGCCAGTGCAGAGTTAGTTTACCTCCCTCTCCATATTAAAACATTGGCCCAGTGCAGAGTTAGTTTACCTCCCTCTCCATATTAAAACATTGGCCCAGCCAGAGTTAGTTTATGCCTTTTTGACAAGCCTTAGTTTGGGAGGTGGGATAATCTCGCTAAGCCACGGTCTCACACACACAGTTAGAATTTTTCATGTTATAGTACACTAATAACAAAATCGTTGGTAAACAAATGTGAAAATGCTGAAAATATACATTTACATTACATTTTCATTTAGTCATTTAGCTGACGCTTTTATCCAAAGCGACTTACAAGTTCTGTACGACAAGACAGCAAGAATGGTACAACTCCATCAGCTGAGTAACAATGTTCATCAAGTGTTGCGTGTTACAGTGTAGGTTAGTTTATTAGGACATGCATGACAGTAAGGTTAGTCAGGGTTAGATTTTTTTTTTTTTCTTTTTTTTTTTTAATCATTTCAGATAGTGGTTGAAGAAGTGAGTCTTTAGTCGATGGCGAAAGATTGGACGGGATTCGGCTGTCCTAACTGGGATGGGTAGTTCATTCCACCATTGTGGGGCAAGGACTGAGAATAGGCGGCTTCTCTTTGATGACCCTCCGGGAGCTTGGATAGGAGTAGGTCTGAGGCGGCCAGAAGATGCAGAGCGTAGGGGTCTTGAGGGTGTGTAGTTAGAGACCATTGACCGGAGGTAGGCGGGAGCGGTTCCCTTTGCTGCACGGTATGATAGGTCGAGGGCCTTGAAGCAGATACGTGCAGCAATGGGGAGCCAGTGCATGTCCCTAAGAAGTGGGGTGACATGGGCCGACTTCGGTAGGTTTGATATCAGGCGGGCCGCTGCGTTTTGAATGAGTTGAAGAGGCTTGGTGGCAGTGGCCGGGAGGCCAGCTAGCAGTGCGTTGCAGTAGTCGAGGCGGGAGATGACTGTTGATTGGACGAGGAGTTGGGTGGCTTCTTTTGTCAGGAAGGGGCGGATCCTTCTGACGTTGCTCAGGAGGAATCTGCAGGTTCTGGTTGTCGCTGCGATGTGAGCAGAGAAGTTCAACTGGTCGTCGAGGACAACACCAAGGTTCTTGGCGGTCGGGGATGCGGTCACAGCTGCATTCTCGACTGTGATGGAGAGGTCGGTCAGGGGGGAGGATTTGGCCGGCAGGTGGAGCAATTCTGTTTTGCTTAGGTTCAGTTTGAGGTGGTTGGTCGTCATCCAGGCGGAGATGTCGGACAGACAGGCCGAGATCCGCTCAGAGACGTGGATATCTGAGGGAGGGAAGGAGAGGAAGAGTTGAGTATCATCGGCATAACAATGATATGAGAAGCCATGAGACGTGATAATGTTACCCAGTGATTTAGTGTAGAGGGAGAAGAGAAGGGGTCCTAGGACCGAGCCCTGGGGGACACCCGTCCGGAGGGGGCGGGTGGCCGACAGAGTCCCTCTCCATGACACTTGGTAGGAGCGGTCGTTGAGGTATGATGTCAGCCATGTCAGCGCAGATCCAGGCACTCCCATTCCTGCGAGGGCCGCGAGGAGGATCTGATGGTTGACTGTGTCGAAGGCTGCAGATAGATCTAGGAGAATCAGGACAGAGGAGAGGCCTTTCGCTTTTGCTAAGTGAAGTGCCTCTGTGACCGCAATGAGGGCCGTTTCTGTGGAGTGGCCAGTCCGGAAGCCAGACTGATTGGGGTCTAGGAGGTCATTCTGTAAGAGATAAGCAGTAAGTTGGTTGGATACAGCACGTTCAAGTGTTTTAGAAAGAAAGGAGAGAAGAGAGACAGGACGATAGTTGGCTATGACGGTGGGGTTCAGGGTTGGTTTTTTTATGAGGGGCGTGACTCTGGCTTGTTTTAGGGAGGTGGGGACCACCCCCGAGTTGAGTGAGGAGTTGATGGTTGCAGTTAGGAATGGGAGGATGTCCGGTGCTATGGTCATCCTCCAATACACATTGACTGCTGATTTGACAGGTTTTAACTGTTTAATTATTTTATTCAGCAACATTGCGTGTTTAAACAAACTTATTGTTACCAAAAAGCATTACACTAACAGCGTTGTGATCGCTTTCTTCTGATGAAATGGAATGAACAGAGAGCCGCGCGTCGGGCCATCTAATGAAGTTAACAGACTATATTTGACACTTTTTAATTATTCATTCTTTAATTCAGCAACATTAATTCATACAGTCTGTAGACATACTGTAGTGATATGGCGTGATGTCATCTCGTTGTAGCGTCTGTCTAATGAAGTTAACAGACTTTGCGCCTCCTGGCGGGCATATAACAGAACAGCAACCTGGTTTCCTAATTAATTCCCATGCCGTTATAGCGCAAACACACCAGTCGCGCGCGAAGGCAGGCAGGCGGGCGGGCGACCAGCGCTTCACTTTCGCTCCCATGTTAACGGACGTAGCTGTGCCCACCGGCCGCATGCGGGCGCACGACTTGCGGGCGCGCGACTCGCGGGGTGGAAGCCATCGTTTTCGCTTTGGTTGGATTCAGAGGCGTGCGCCACGCGCATTTTCACAGAAATACACTCAATATCTGCATTATTACCACACATATAGATGTTGTTCAACCAGCTAATGTGTCTGTATCTTTCCCAATACAAATAAACCATATTACCATACTTTTTCAGGAATACAGTCACACTGATCATCATTCTAAAATGAATTCTAACATTCTAAATAATTATATAATAACTGGTTATACATGCAAAATGGACAATAGAACACTGGAACTGTAAATCTTTAAAAAATCTTCAAACAGGGACTGACTTCGCAATAGACTAGGCATTTACAGCTGTTCCAATCAGTGTTGCGTTCCTCATATCAACACTGGTTGCACGTGTAACCCAGGTTTCAGATTCATAACTATTTAAGTTATAAGAACATAAATAGTTAATGCCATTGAATAAGAACATACATAGTTAAGGCTATTATGTAGGAACATATGTAGTTAATATTATTGGGTACCAAGTCCCTTTGAATTACAGCATTGCCCTTTAATTTGCGTCATCAGCTCTTTTTTTTCATTCAGTGTGATAAATCCAGTCTCTGTTGAGCTTTAACAAGTCCATCAAAGTCAGTTGAAACAGTCACGTTTTGCTTTACAGCGCACGCCTTGCCTTACAGCGTCTCAACGTTACAGAGTCTCGCGCTGCGCAGATGCAGACACTCATTCCACAGAGAAGCCGCAGCTGACAACATTGCTGGATAACGAGATGAAATAGGAAATAGCATGATAAAAACAGTTATCAAACAGTTATAAAAGATTCCCCCAGTTGCAAAACCGAAGAAGCGTTGCAGTAAAGTAGCTGTAGCTTGCGGTTTTGGCCAGGTTTTTCTAGCACCCGTTCCACCCTGGGAGCAGTTCCAGGGCCCTCATTTATCAAAATTCCTTAGAAAGTGTTCTATTTTCATACGTAAGCACAGAATTTAGAATGTGTGCACGCACAAAAAAACGGGATTTATCACACGTGCGTACACAGGTCCTACGCACACCTGTCTTGATAAATATCACTTTGATCCTAGCTTGAGCTTGTGCATGGTTTTAAGTATTTGCATACCAGAACCGCCCCGATTATCCATATATGGTCATGAAACACCCCCATGGGATGTGAAATAATGGACTGACCCGAGGGAATTGTGTGTTATGGAGAAATACGAGACATGCTGACAGACATGTACACGTACGGTGATGTCGGATATGATATCTCTTAAAGACCATATTAACTAATAAAGCCCGTGCTGGAATATGACTGCCTTTTTCCATTTTGTTCGATTAATACCCAGGGATTAAAGTTCTCCTCAATTGTATTCCAAATCGCGACGGATTTTCGGTCAATTTTCTACCTGCTGCATATGATTTCTAGAGGCATACAATCTATTTTGATGTCAGTATTGGGTAGCCTATATAAACAATAATACGAGAGCATATACAACAACAATGAATCTCACTGCCATGTATGATGTAGCCTATACGCCAGGGGTGGGCAATTATTTTTCCCGGGGGGCCGAATGAGCAACTGAAAATATGTTGGAGGGCCGGGCCAAAATTCCAAACTCAATTATGCATAATATACATTTTATTTCTATATAAAAAGCAGTAAATGGCATTGTTTTGACCCCTGGTAAGAGTGTATGTTATTATTTGGCAATTAAAAGGTGAGGTTAGCTTTCAAAAATATCATTTATTCAAATAGAATTTATTTCCAAAATGATAAACAAAATGTGAAACATTAATAACAAAGGGCATGTATGAAAAAGTGCTATACAAATAAAGTTATTATTATGAGTTTCATATACTATTGAAACAAGGATTTTCTTAGCTTTCTAAAGACATCACATCATCTTATAGCCAAAATAAACAAGACATGTCACTGAACTGTGTAAAGAAAAGTGTCCCAGTAGCCTTTTTTACTTTACATGCCTATATTAAACATTTAATGTTTTCAGAACTGTGCAAAAAAAAGAAAAAAAATATCAAGTGTCCCATTTCACTTGTTATATTTCCACATTTTAGTGTTCTTCAGCTCTTTTTTTTTCATTCAGTGTGATAAATCCAGTCTCTGTTGAGCTTTAACAAGTCCATCAAAGTCAGGTTGCATGTCTGAGGTGGAGATGCGAAGCACAGCTGCCAGATGTTCATCAGTGAGAGAGGATCTGTACCTGGACTTGGTAAATGTCATGACTGAGAATGTCTGTTCACATATAGGTGGATCCAAAGAGAACCAACATCTTCTGAGCATGTCTCCTCATGTTTGGAAAGTTCTCCTTCTTGAGAGCAGAGTAGAACTCTAGCAGTGATGCAGGTCAGACTGCAGGTCAATGAGTTCAAGCTGAACATCAGTGGGTGCACTATCAACACTGCAGGTAAAGGGAGAGGAAACCAGCTGCATTTCATCCTCAACCTTTTTGAAATCTTGAAAACGCCTTGAAAATTCATCATGCAGTGCTCCCAACATGGATGAGTACCTGTGCCGGTGATCAGCTGATGGTTTGACTTCTTTCAGGGTTTTCATGTGTTTGAGATTGTTGCTGCCTAGTTGCCTTGAAATTAATTGCAACTTTGTCATGAAGGCTTTCACATGGCTATGCATTTCATGAGCAAAAATGCCCTTGCCCTGCAGTTGTGTGTTCAGTAGGGATGGGTACCGTTCACATTTGAACCGATACGGTACCGGTACCTGTGAATCGATACCTTTTTTCTCTACTTTAGTCTCTAAAAATGTAATCTACCTACCTCAGTTGTGAAAAAAGAAATCCAAACTTCAAATAACCACACTTTCGACCGTTTTCGGCTTGCCCCGACTGCTTTGTTGTTGAATCAAGTCAAATCCTAGGTAAGCGTATATGGTACCCTTGACTGAGATTTCATAATCAAAATGTTAGATCAACCCTGAAAACTGAAAATATCTGTGGTAATAGTTCATTACATGGACTCTCAGAGTACATTCCGGAGGAAACCTTCAGGCAAAACCTCTCTAATGATAAGGTTGTTTACACAGTTGTAGAGGCGCCATTCCAAACCCCCAGGAACCAAACACCTTCTAGACATGTGACGGTTGAGCACAGCACAAGAGGCTGAAAGCGGAGATGCCTCTGTGAGACAAGACCAATGTGGTTGAATCTATACAATAATAGATTACCATTTTAGGAATGCCAAAGCTGGTTCCTTTCATAGAGTAATACAAAGTGTCAGTTTGGTAGATGGGGTTTGGTGCTGGCTCTTGTGGACTGAATGGTATTAACCTAAGAAGCAATGACTGTACTGGGTTAATGCTAGATCATTACACAAGCCCTATTAAGGGAATGTTAAAAGGTCTGAAGTCATCAGACCTCCTCGATGTTGAAAACTGGAAGAAGACACCAACAAGGAAGTCAGGGGGGGCTGACCAGCCTCCCCCAGAAGGTCATCTAAGGAGAAACGCCATATATGGAGGCAAGGAAACTATGGACTAAGTCAGGGTATAAAACAGTGGGTTTTGGTGAGGAGAGGCAGGCCAGCTCATGACCCACCACGACCGTTCCCCAGGGGGTCTGAGTCTGCGCCTCCATCACCCATCGACCATGGTTTTCTACGTTGCCGCTATGTAAGTAGACTGGATATATAATCACTGTTGGTGATAACTTAGAAGATGTCTATTTAGACCAGGTTTACCATGTGGCGGCAACAAAGTACTATTGGTCTATTTCATTGACATAACATGACTACTATTTATGTGCAAGAACTGTCTTGATGTGAGAGCCAACATGTAAGGGCTATTGGGATTAACCGCATCAATCCTTCTGTACAATCATGTATTATGCTGAATTAATTCCTGTATGTAACTAATGCATTATCCACTCTTGGCCGCTCTGCAAATAAATGAGTTTAGACCAAAGCTCCTGGTTGTCTGGCTAATACAAGCTTATTTCTCAGCTGACTAAGTCAGGTGAGGAGACCATTCTATCACTCTGTGATCTTTACCTCCTTCCAGATAGCAACCTCACTGTGCTGTAATTAACCGTAGATATTCATTAGGAATACACGACACGTATATTGTGCGTGTGAACGTTGACATGAAAAGAAAAAAGTAAAAAAAAATATATATATATATATAAAAAAACATTTTTTTTTAATAAAAAAAAAAAATTATTATCATGTAATCTTTCACGGGCCGGTCAGAATCATCCCGCGGGCCGTACAATGCCCAGGTCTGCTATACGCCATGTGTAGCCTGCCTATGTGATCAATACAAACATGAACTTGAATCCCATCATCATATTTACATAGTCTGTCCACTATGTTTATTACTTTGTTATTCCCCCCCCCCTATCTATGTAAAGCGACCTTGCATGGGTCTCTTGAAAGGCGCTATATAAAATGAAGCTCTATTATTCTTATTATTCTTATTATTATTATTATTATTATCACGTCTGTGCGCGGAGCTCACAAAAAAAAATACTGTCTTTTACTGTTACTGTTTTACTGAGACTCAGTGAAGTTTCAATGGAGCGAGGTAATCTATTCTAACCAACAAATTGAAGTAGAAAGCATTTCGTTGTGGCCAATCTTATTTGGACACAAAATAATAGTATGTCGCTTTTTATTTGAAACAATATTTAATCGCGTTTGACCAGTTTATGAAAATTATTTTAAATGTTTATTAGCAACGCAGAGCTTTCAAACCATCCCGTATCTCTGTCCGAAACCCTCCTGCAACTGTGAGTACCTTTGAAACGTCTCTGTGGTTCTTGTATAACGAACGGTTCGGTCAGAACCAGTCATTCAGGGTAAATCTAGGTTGGTTTCCTATTGAGGAGCAAGTGACTGTGGATTCACTCGGTGCATCACAGTCACGAAAGGGGCTAGGTGGTTGATGGTGGTTGAGAAGTGAGAGAGAGAACCCTTGTAAGTTCTCTCTATTTATACACTGTGGAGCGCAGTTCTGGAAGGTTCTGCTATGACATCACTGCGGCATCCTCAAACCTCAAGACCGTTCCAGAACGTTCTAGCCTGTTCTAACCGGTTTTACTATGACATCATACTGAAGCTTAACTTGAATTACACTATGACACGGCTGCAGTTACACTAGGTGTTCTGCGTCTGCCCCCCGTGCCAAACAAGCAAGCCAACCTCTTGTTCGCGCATGAGCCCATTATAATTACACTACTGTCGCTATTTCACAATGAACTATAATGAATTACGGTTCATACAGAACACGTGCCAGTGTCGGGAGTAATGCACAAAAGCTTATTTCCGCGTTAAAACTAATGCATGAACTGAGGAGCGCATATGCCGTAGTAACGATATTCTACCACTGGGCGTCAGCTACGCATGCTCAGAGCTGTGCGTAGACATAAGCACAAAGTCAAGTTCACGTTCAAATTGATAAATCCCACACTTTGCTTAGAAATTGTCGTACGCACGGGTTAAGCACATATCTGTGCGTACGCAACGTTGATAAATGAGGGCCCAGGAGTCCAGACCACCCATCACCACGTGTGCCCACGAGGGGACGAGGCGGTGTGCCGGACGATGCAAGATGGCGAGCCAACCCACTGAACCTCTGATATAGCTCAAGGCTAATGCCAGCCTGATTCGAATACCCCTGTTGCCCAACTCCTGTTACCTCAACAGTCCGGTAGGATTGAACTGACTGAACTTGAATTATAGGAACTTCCACGGCTTGAACTGATTGAACGAGAACACAAGGACATTCCAAGGGCTTCGACCCCGTTCACCTTTTGTTACTTTGATATTATATTTTGTATTTGATTTGATTTAATTTGATATATGCGTATTGATATTCTCCTATAGGAAGGGAGACTTAAAGGGTAATTACACCCAGTAAGATACTTGAACCACTGATAAGCTACTTGAACCATTGATATTCTCCTACAAGAAGGGAGACTTAAAGGGTAAATACACCCAGTAAGTTATCTGAACTACTGATGTTCTCTTGTAAAGAGGATGAGTTAATTGGATTCTAGTGTACCCATTGATGACATTGATTATAGTTGAATCACTGATGGTTCTCCTGTAAAGAAAGAAGGTTTAAAGGGTAATTTCACCTAATAAGGTATTTGCATTCCCATAACCTAGAATATTCCATTTGGTACTTTTGTTGTGTTACACCTTCAAAGGAAGAGTTTAAAGGAGCATTTCTGTGAGGTTTTGCCCGCTGCTCACTACCTTTTCTCTGTCTTCTTTAAGCCTACTGTTAGGAATTCCCTATTCTCTGTCTTCTTTAAGCCTACTGTTAGGAATTCCCTACTCACTCTCTCTAGCCCCCACCCTCTCGTTCCTTACCCTTAGTGGCCACACCTGTTTGATATTCTATTATCTCTCGCACCTGTGATGGCAGGCTAATTAGTCCCCCTGTGGGCTTTAAATACCAGGGCGCTTCCCCTCGTTTTGGCGTGGGGTCGTGTTGTATACTTGCCGAGTCATATTCTCTAAACATCTAGACTCTTTCGGGAGATCCTCTGTCTGCCTATGCTGTTCCATTATCCGGCGTCGAGATGTTTGCTCCAGCCTTCGCCAGCTGTCGCCGTTGCCTGTGGGGGAGACTGGTCTGCGCTCCCTGTACTTCCACGGGAGGCACCCCAGCGTTCCACTGCAGACCCCCGCGCAGCTGTTCGTCCTGACGCACATCCAGACCAGCGCAGACGCTCTCCAGTCCTCAGCGCGCAACGCGCATCTTCCAAGGACGCTCGAGCTTGGCACGCTCTCCAGACCAGCGCGCAACGCGCATCTTCCAAGAACCCTCGAGCTTGGCACGCTCTCCAGACCAGCGCGCAACGCGCATCTTCCAAGGACGCTCGAGCTTGGCACGCTCTCCAGACCAGCGCGCAACGCGCATCTTCCAAGAACCCTCGAGCTTGGCACGCTCTCCAGACCAGCGCGCAACGCGCATCTTCCAAGGACGCTCGAGCTTGGCACGCTCTCCAGACCAGCGCGCAACGCGCATCTTCCAAGAACCCTCGAGCTTGGCACGCTCTCCAGACCAGCGCGCAACGCGCATCTTCTAGACCTTCGTGCTTGGCACACTCCTCCTCGCAGACGCACCCCGACGCGTCTCTCGGTTCCGGTGCGCACTCAAGCAGTGGCGCACCACTCTGTTCCACGGCTCCGACAGTCGGCTACCCGGTGACGACACCTTCGCCACCGCCGCCTGTTCCAGCACCACTCTGTCCTCGGCTCGGACTGCCGGCTCCCCGGTGGCGATACCCTCGCCACCGCCATCGCCACCGCCGCCTGTTCCAGCACCACTCTGTCCTCGGCTCGGACAGCCGGCGCCCCGGTGGCGACGCTCTCGCCCCGCTGCCTGTTCCTGCACCACTCTGTCCTCGGCTCGGACAGCCGGCACCCCCCCGTTGCTGTCCCTGTACCTTTACGCATACGCCTGGGTGAGTTTTGATTGTGATGTCACTCACTCAGCGTAGTGCCCTTGCCCCCGTTCCCGCTGCTGCCCCTGTACCTTTACGCATACGCCTGGGTGAGTTTTGATTGTGATGTCACTCACTCAGCGTAATGCCCCTTGCCCTCGTCCCGCTGCTGTTCCCCAGCGTATTGCCTCTGTTTTTGGTTCTCACTTAGAATAGTATTTTTGGACTTTACATCTCCCCCTGTGTGTTTGTCACACGAAGATATTATTACTTTGTTCACTTTGTTATTTGGACTGTTCTGCACCTGCTCTGCTTTTTCCCTTTGTGCATTAACTATCTCCTCTGTCCTGCAGAGCGGCCCAGATGATTTCCACCAGTCCTCCCAGTTCCTCCCTGTTTCCCAGCCCGCCTCCGCGGGCCTCAGTCCCCTCTGTTCCCTAGTTCTCCCCTTCTAGTTCCACCTAGTTCCTGGTCCCAAGTTCTCCCCTTCTAGTTCCACCTAGTTCCTGTTCCCTAGTTCTCCCCTTTTCTAGTTCCACCTAGTTCCTGTTCCCTAGTTCTCCCCTTTCTAGTTCCACCTAGTTCCTGGTCCCAAGTTCTCCCCTACTAGTTCCACCTAGTTCCTTGTCCCTAGTTCCCCTAGTCCCCGTTTCTCCTGTTCCCTAGCTCTCCTAGTCCCTAGTCCTCTCTCCCTAGTTCTCTTTGTCCCTGGTTTACCTAGTCTCTAGTTCCTCTGTCCCAAGGCGTTCCCTTAACCTTCCCTTAGGCGTTCCCTTACTTTCCCTTAGTGTTCCCTTTTCCTGCCCGCCTCTTATAGGCACCTTTCCTTCCCCTCATATTATATTCCTGTATTTGTGTTTCTCCCTTAAAGGGACAGTGCCCTTTTCCCTGTATTTCCCTGTTGTTCAATAAATATCTGTTTCTTGGCAAACCATCATACCTGTCTTGTGTTGTGCGATTGGGGTCGGTTACAAACCATAACAGTACGACCCCACCAAGTCTACGACCCCAGCCAGCACAGACTGTTTATGTTGAGTTTGCCTTTTTTTTTCTTGTCCCCTCTAGCTCCCTTGTTAGCCTGTTACTCCCCTGTTTAGCCCAGTTTTGCTTCCCTGTTTAGCTTGTTAGTCTCCCCGGTTAGCTCCCCTGTTTGCTTCCCGTTTTGCCCTGTTTGACCCCCCTGTAGCTAGCCATGCCCTGGCGGCTAACCCAGTCCCTCAGCAGAGCCCCTGTCTGCTAGTCTTGCCCCGGCTGCTAGCACAGCCTCTATGTTTATGCAGCCCTTGCTGCTGGCATGGGCCCTGTAGCTAGCCATGCCCTGGCAGCTAACCCAGTTTCCCTCTGCATGGCCCCGGTCTGCTAGCTTGGCCCCGGCTGTTAGCACAGCCTCTATGTTAATGCAGCCTTGCAGCTGGCATAGGCCCTGTAGCTAGCCAGGCCCAAGCAGCTAACCCGGTCCCTCTGCATGGCCTCCACTTTTTTGTGTAGTTTCTCCCACTGCTAGGACTGCCCTTCAGCTAGCAAGGTCAGTATTCCCACAGCTAGGACTGTCCTTCCAGCTAGCTTGTTCTCTCATGCTGGTCCAGCCCTGTCTGCCAGCCTAGCTCCGGCTGCTAGCACAGCCTCTATGTTTATGCAGCCCTTGCTGCTGGCATGGGCCCTGTAGCTAGCCATGCCCTGGCAGCTAACCCAGTTTCCCTCTGCATGGCCCCGGTCTGCTAGCTTGGCCCCGGCTGTTAGCACAGCCTCTATGTTAATGCAGCCTTGCAGCTGGCATAGGCCCTGTAGCTAGCCAGGCCCAAGCAGCTAACCCGGTCCCTCTGCATGGCCTCCACTTTTTTGTGTAGTTTCTCCCACTGCTAGGACTGCCCTTCAGCTAGCAAGGTCAGTATTCCCACAGCTAGGACTGTCCTTCCAGCTAGCTTGTTCTCTCATGCTGGTCCAGCCCTGTCTGCCAGCCTAGCTCCGGCAGCTAGCGCAGCCTCTATGTAGATGTAGCAGTACAGCTAGCATAGGCCCTGTAGCTATCAGTGCCTTGGCAGCTACCCTTTCCCTCTGCTAGCCTAGCTCGGCAGCTAGCGCAGCCTCTATGTTGATGTAGCAGTACAGCTAGCATAGGCCCTGTAGCTATCAGTGCCCTGGCAGCTACCCTTTCCCTCTGCTAGCCTGGCTCCGGCAGCTTGCGCAGCCTCTATGTTGATGTAGCAGTACAGCTAGCATAGGCCCTGTAGCTATCAGTGCCCTGGCAGCAACCTTCCCTCTGCTAGCCCTTTCCCGGTGCTACCATGGTTACCCCTTTGCTACCCTGCTTGCCCCTCAGTTCCTCTAGACCAGTTGCTCTAGACCAGTTCTCTAGACCCAGTTCCTCTAGACCAGTTCCTCTAGACCAGTTCTCTAGACCAGTTCTCTAAACCAGTTCTCTAAACCAGTTCTCTAGACCAGTTCTCTAGCCCAGTTCTCTAGACCAGTTCTCTAGACCAGTTCTCTAGACCAGTTCCTCTAGACTAGTTCTCTAGACCCAGTTCCTCTAGACCAGTTCCTCTAGACCAGTTCCCCCAGTTACCCCTCGGCGACCCTGTTTCTTTTGCTAGCCCCACTCTTGTGGTGGCTTCCCCTGCTGGCTTGGCCAGTACCTCTTGTTTTGCCCCCTGCCACTCTGTCTGTATTTGTTTTGGGTCGCCGGGTGGCTCCCGTTGGAGGGGGGGATACTGTGAGGTTTTGCCCGCTGCTCACTACCTTTTCTCTGTCTTCTTTAAGCCTACTGTTAGGAATTCCCTATTCTCTGTCTTCTTTAAGCCTACTGTTAGGAATTCCCTACTCACTCTCTCTAGCCCCCACCCTCTCGTTCCTTACCCTTAGTGGCCACACCTGTTTGATATTCTATTATCTCTCGCACCTGTGATGGCAGGCTAATTAGTCCCCCTGTGGGCTTTAAATACCAGGGCGCTTCCCCTCGTTTTGGCGTGGGGTCGTGTTGTATACTTGCCGAGTCATATTCTCTAAACATCTAGACTCTTTCGGGAGATCCTCTGTCTGCCTATGCTGTTCCATTATCCGGCGTCGAGATGTTTGCTCCAGCCTTCGCCAGCTGTCGCCGTTGCCTGTGGGGGAGACTGGTCTGCGCTCCCTGTACTTCCACGGGAGGCACCCCAGCGTTCCACTGCAGACCCCCGCGCAGCTGTTCGTCCTGACGCACATCCAGACCAGCGCAGACGCTCTCCAGTCCTCAGCGCGCAACGCGCATCTTCCAAGGACGCTCGAGCTTGGCACGCTCTCCAGACCAGCGCGCAACGCGCATCTTCCAAGAACCCTCGAGCTTGGCACGCTCTCCAGACCAGCGCGCAACGCGCATCTTCCAAGGACGCTCGAGCTTGGCACGCTCTCCAGACCAGCGCGCAACGCGCATCTTCCAAGAACCCTCGAGCTTGGCACGCTCTCCAGACCAGCGCGCAACGCGCATCTTCCAAGGACGCTCGAGCTTGGCACGCTCTCCAGACCAGCGCGCAACGCGCATCTTCCAAGAACCCTCGAGCTTGGCACGCTCTCCAGACCAGCGCGCAACGCGCATCTTCTAGACCTTCGTGCTTGGCACACTCCTCCTCGCAGACGCACCCCGACGCGTCTCTCGGTTCCGGTGCGCACTCAAGCAGTGGCGCACCACTCTGTTCCACGGCTCCGACAGTCGGCTACCCGGTGACGACACCTTCGCCACCGCCGCCTGTTCCAGCACCACTCTGTCCTCGGCTCGGACTGCCGGCTCCCCGGTGGCGATACCCTCGCCACCGCCATCGCCACCGCCGCCTGTTCCAGCACCACTCTGTCCTCGGCTCGGACAGCCGGCGCCCCGGTGGCGACGCTCTCGCCCCGCTGCCTGTTCCTGCACCACTCTGTCCTCGGCTCGGACAGCCGGCACCCCCCCGTTGCTGTCCCTGTACCTTTACGCATACGCCTGGGTGAGTTTTGATTGTGATGTCACTCACTCAGCGTAGTGCCCTTGCCCCCGTTCCCGCTGCTGCCCCTGTACCTTTACGCATACGCCTGGGTGAGTTTTGATTGTGATGTCACTCACTCAGCGTAATGCCCCTTGCCCTCGTCCCGCTGCTGTTCCCCAGCGTATTGCCTCTGTTTTTGGTTCTCACTTAGAATAGTATTTTTGGACTTTACATCTCCCCCTGTGTGTTTGTCACACGAAGATATTATTACTTTGTTCACTTTGTTATTTGGACTGTTCTGCACCTGCTCTGCTTTTTCCCTTTGTGCATTAACTATCTCCTCTGTCCTGCAGAGCGGCCCAGATGATTTCCACCAGTCCTCCCAGTTCCTCCCTGTTTCCCAGCCCGCCTCCGCGGGCCTCAGTCCCCTCTGTTCCCTAGTTCTCCCCTTCTAGTTCCACCTAGTTCCTGGTCCCAAGTTCTCCCCTTCTAGTTCCACCTAGTTCCTGTTCCCTAGTTCTCCCCTTTTCTAGTTCCACCTAGTTCCTGTTCCCTAGTTCTCCCCTTTCTAGTTCCACCTAGTTCCTGGTCCCAAGTTCTCCCCTACTAGTTCCACCTAGTTCCTTGTCCCTAGTTCCCCTAGTCCCCGTTTCTCCTGTTCCCTAGCTCTCCTAGTCCCTAGTCCTCTCTCCCTAGTTCTCTTTGTCCCTGGTTTACCTAGTCTCTAGTTCCTCTGTCCCAAGGCGTTCCCTTAACCTTCCCTTAGGCGTTCCCTTACTTTCCCTTAGTGTTCCCTTTTCCTGCCCGCCTCTTATAGGCACCTTTCCTTCCCCTCATATTATATTCCTGTATTTGTGTTTCTCCCTTAAAGGGACAGTGCCCTTTTCCCTGTATTTCCCTGTTGTTCAATAAATATCTGTTTCTTGGCAAACCATCATACCTGTCTTGTGTTGTGCGATTGGGGTCGGTTACAAACCATAACAATTTCACCTAGTAAGGTATTTGCGTTCCCTGCACATTTAACGGTTTAAATTGATATGTTTAAACATTTACCCATTGAAATGATAAACTGAAATAGAGTTTACTGGTGATAAAAGGATACATCCAATATCCAATCTTGAATCTAGCTTTTAGCTAGAGATAACCTCAGAGACGTCTGAACCAAACCTAATGTGTTGATCTAATCAATCTAGGACTTGATATCGAACTAACCCTCCTTAAAGGAGAGGTTATTGAAAGAACCTAAAAGGGATACTTCACCACTACCGTTTACGTCTGTATGTATTATGTATGTCTAGCTAGCGCGCATTTGAATAAACACTGGTTATTGTTATAATTCTGTCTCTGGTCCACTATTCTTAAATTGTGCATATTACTCCTCTCCTCGTTTCGTACCTAGAACTGTGCCCGTGGCAAACAGCTGTTACAAGTAGGTGACACAAGTGCTACACACGCACGCTAATGATGCCACGTGCACACGCGCTCCCGGTCGCGCATGCGCATAAATGTTCCCTCGCATAAGGACAGACTAAAGACAGAGCCTAATTGCTTCTACGAATGGAATGTAACACCTGACGACCGGCGCTATTGATATGCAAAGTAGCCAGGTGGGTACTGCGAGTTGGCGCATCAGTCGAGTGCAGCGCATTCCTGTGTGCACGCGCTTCTGCTCACACAACTTTGGTTGCACGGAGTCCACTGTCCACGGAGTCCACTGTCCACCCACGGTTTCTGGTTTGGGAAGACCCGCACCTTTTTCGTCGGGACAATACTATCCACGAGTGTCAGAAATACTGTGTCTGTTACTAGGCTTGAGTAAATTGTAATGAACCAAATGAGAATATCAATTAAATTTTTTTTTTATCTTTGACTATGAATAACACTATGCTCAAATTGACCAGACCTGAAAAATCTAAGCAAATTAATAGATGGAAGATGATTAAACAGAAGGTTTTGTAGATACAGTACTGAATTCTGCCATCCGGACACATGCAATTTGAAATATGATTATAGAATATAGAATATCAGGCATAAAATGGTTATGCGATTAAAATCCTGTAATTAATTAGATACTGTTAACAGAATTCGGCTATAAGGCGACAATAATGTGGTCAAGGGGCATGGTTTCTATCTTGAGCCTTAACTGGCGTGGTTTATTATTCACATGGCAGAGCAGTAACACTACAGGTCTTCTCTCACTGAGAGACTGCGGGAAAGAGAAAGAAGTGGGAGTTGACACCTCTATTTATACTCGCCACCTGGTGGTGTTCCTGAGTGTCTCCGCCTAGAGCGCCCTCTAGTGGAAACAGTTATATATGCAGTTAGACAGTTACTAGTGTAAACAGTTATATATGCAGTTAGACAGTTACTAACAATCCTACACAGAACCTCTGTCTTCAACACTCCCACTTAGGGTTTAGCATACTGGATAACTTCTTGGAAAAACATTTTACAAAGGCGATAATATAATCCAAAAACATCAACAGGGTATGACAGTCAATACTTTCACATTAAACATGACCCTTCAAATCCCTTTCATTTTAATTTGGAACTTCCCCATAGTGTCTGCTACTCTGTCGTCCGTTGGACAGTAAACTGGTGCCATTCTTTCTTCTCTGATGACAGATCTGATGAGATGATATTTTCTATATTGGCGTGTTTACATCTATGTTGACACACTGGGTTTCTAGCAATCACAATGGTTCCCTGGTTGCCCTCATAAACAACAGCCCTCATATATAAACAGTGTCCATCATTTTTAACTGATGTTGACAAAATGCCCCTCATCTTCAAAAACCACCTTGTCGGGTATAGAGAATACATTCCAATTACCTATTACATATTAAACAATATACTTGTAATCTTATCTCCATCACTTCTAACAGTTGTTCTGGATAAATACACTCATGTATGGTCATAGCTAGAGCCGTATATTCGGCTTCACTAGTTGATAGTACCATTGTGGGCTGCTTCTTTGTTTTCCCACGAAACCAGTGAGCTGTCTGTATTCAAACTCACACAATATCCTGTACCTTTAAGATAACAAAAAAACATGTTTGGCTGTAATCCAAATGCTCCTCTATGGGGTCAGCCAAATGCTGTGAAAATCCACTCTCTCAGGGGCGTCGTTTTGGTATGGCAAGGTATGGCACTCGCCATACCTTGGCTTGTGAAAAAATTATCTAATTTGCGTGACGCGCGCTGGTTTTTGGTTCGTCCGCAATGTTGATCTCTATCATTTTAGTACACCCCACCACCCAGCCTATAGATGGCGCTGCCGCGCTGTAGTTGAACGCCAGATAGAGGTGGCTGCTCTTTATTTCAGAATAAACAACCAAGCCACGGACTAACGTTAACGCTAAAACCTTGTCCGAATTTCAGATGGGGTTAAATTAAACAAACTGTATAAACGCCATAATACTGTTGATTCAAATTCATTAACAAGTCCATGTTATGTTGTGTCAATACGAACACGTTCTATATGTTATTTTAGTGAAGCATGTTTTGATATTGTCATCTCACTTTTACTAGGTGACTAACTCAAATGAAATATGCCGCCAGAAAGAAAAAAAATGAAAATGGACATACAGACGTCTTTTAATCAAAGGGCAGCAGAGACAAGTGATACAGGGACACAGGTAAGGTCTTATACAATGGCTTAGTGATTATAACAGTGCAGTTCAGCATTCAGTAACCCATACTTTTTGTGAATGTGTTTTTGATACTACATTCTGTTGAACACACACCTCAAAACCGTACCTAAGGAACATGGGCTCAATTGCAAGAAAAATAATAGACAGTTATGATATTACATTCTGCTCAGCATAATTTGTATGGAAAATATTGTAGTTCCCTGCTTTAGTCTGTTGACACATTTCTATACTAAATGCTTTTGTAGTCCTGTGTAGCTCAATGGATAGAGCATAACTTGTAAAAAAAAAAGGCATCCACCAAATTGCATATTATAGAGTAACTTAGCTAAATCTCTAATGTTTTGTTTTGTTTCTAAGGAAATTGAAGTTTAACCAGGTCCACCTGCCTGTCATATAAGTGAATTGTATAGAAACTGTAGTGGAATTCTCAGTCCAAACTGTCCAACCATTATGGAAATATGTGTATGTTATGTTGGTTGAATGTTGAGTCCCACAGGGCAAACAGCTGCGGTATGGGCAGAACACCCACACGTAGTCTAGTCTCATAAAGTAGTCTGAACAACATTACAATGGGGGGTTGGCTGTTAAGAGTGGGGGAGAAAGGGATTAGCATTTAAACCTACTTCCCCTTGGGGGAAGTAGGCCAACTCCCCAGTTCAAAGACCGGGGATATTTACACAAGCCGATGAAGACACTAGTTACAATAGGGTAATGGCTGAAGACAGTTGGTTTCACCAACAGTCCATTGATACCATCTGTCTGAACGAATTAACATACAAGTGTCACCAAACAGTGGAGGCGCCTGTTAGATCCTGGAGAACATCCTGTGGGCTCTGTAGAAGAGACCACATGGTTGAGGAGTTAAGCTACACTATTCAAGCAATTAAAATACGGTTATAGTCATAAAAGAAACTCCAAATTAAAATACAAATATTACAGATAGGTTGTACTAAAATAACCAGAAAATACTGACAACTAACTGATAAGGGATAATGATTAAAATACACTAGGAGGTCACCATTTGGCTTGTCTTATTTATCCTCTAAGGAAAATTAGGCTCTCCTGAGTCTAATGATATGAAATATGCAATGTTTATGATTAAGAATCACAGAGTTTGAAATTAAGCCACTTCTGGACTTCATTGGAAAAATACTTAACGTGCTGAATAATAACTGTATAAAATAGATATTGATTTAAGTTAAAAGAATATGATTAGGAAACTATACAAGTGGAATTAATGATAAAAGACTGTGATTCTGGTCAAGTATAAAGCAGTTTTGAGTAGAAAATGGTATCTATGTGTTCATCTGCTTATCCCCGATTCAAAAATACACATCTTGAATTGTGAAACAGAACTGTAAAGTAAATTTAGACAGTAAAACTATTCTTTGGTTGGAGGCAAGGGAGACGGTTGGTGGGCTCCAGGGGACGGCCCTTCTTTCGGGTTCGGACTTGGGGGGCCCGTGATTGGAGGAGAACATCGGCTTGGCGTCGCTCCTGTGACATCACGCGGACACTCCCGGCTATGGATAAAAAGGGGGTGCTGTGACTGTAAGGACACACTGAAACGGAACAAACACAGGACCACACCCACCTTTTCACACAGAGGATGGCGCGAGCAGAGGAGAACAGGGAGAACAAGCTTTTGGAACTGAGAACACTGTCTTTGTTATCAACAGAGAACAAAGACAATTCAACAACTATCATACTTTTAATCTGCTTTCTTAGTATAATATTGAGGGCAAGCGGCATAGTGCTTCGGTACCTTAAATATTATAGCGTTCTTTATTTTAATTGAACCAGAACCATTGTGATTACACTTTTAACTTTGAATTAAAACCAGATTTGAGACAACTTCTCCTTCATTTCTCCTGCTTAGCTGCCGTCGAACAAGGCCAGTATGGTCTTTTGAAAGTACCAGGGCTTTTAGGACAGACAATTCACAACGCAGAGTATTGGTTCTGATCACATCAGAACCAGAACATAGACCCTAGGTGACTTCAAAACAACTCACCAAAAGTGACTATTGCACACGACAAAAAATCCACCAAGGGGGGGAAACCCCCTCTTCACCCCCCCACCCTCCCTCCTTGCCATAACTTGGCTTTTACTGAAACGACGCCACTGCACTCTCTACAAACCATTGGTCAGGGCGGGTACACATTGTTAAATAAATGAGGCTACCCACAGCATCTCTGTAAATTGTTCAGTTTCTGAGCATCCTCCTGACAGTCTAGTCTTTGATCATCTACATTGATCTACATTCTTACATGTCTAAACGTTTCAGGGTCTTTCCCACATAGTTCCATCATTGAGAACATGGTAAGTCATCCACCTCTGTACTTAAACATGGAATTAAACAATCACCCACCTCTGTACTTAAACCTGGGATTAAACATAGGATCCATTTCAGTATTTAGACATGGACTCTAATCAGGTATTTAAACCTGGATTCTACTCCTCCCGTATTTAAACCTAGAGTATCCTCCTCCTGCCTTTAAGCAGTGTAGCCACCCTCCTTCATTATTTAAACATGGAGTACCCTCCTTCAGCATTTAAGCAATTTTCTACGAACCACACCTTGTATTTGTCGTGGCCTTCAATACCCTCCTGGATTGAATACACCCATTTCCCTCCCACTGTCTGTCTGCCCTCTGGTAACTTGGTTTAATACACCCATTTCCCTCCCACTGGCTGTCTGCCCTCTTCTGGGGACAATGTGACCTCTTTAAAGGTCGGGGTTACCCCACTGACTACACTGTAAACCCGCATGTTCAAAATAATCAATTCGTTTGAGTAGGGTATACTCAATATTCTATGAAAGTTCTACTAACTTGAATGTCTTGAGTTTGTGTGACGTGTTCTTATGTTTTGAGTAAATAAAACTCATAGTTTTTGATTGACTTGGAACTATTCACTTATTAAGTAAGTGTAATGTAAAAGCATAACTTAAGTACAACTTAAGATAATTAAGTAGATACAGACTGTAAACCGCATTATGTTTTGAGTAAATAAAACTCATAGTTTTTGATTGACTTGGAATTATTCACTTATTAAGTAAGTATAATGTAAAAGCATAACTTAAGTACAACTTAAGATAATTAAGTAGATACAGACTGTAAACCGCATTATGTTTTGAGTAAATAAAACTCGTAGTTTTTGATTGACTTGGAACTATTCACTTATTAAGTAAGTATAATGTAAAAGCATAACTTAAGTACAACTTAAGATAATTAAGTAGATACAGACTGTAAACCGCATTATGTTTTGAGTAAATAAAACTCATAGTTTTTGATTGACTTGGAACTATTCACTTATTAAGTAAGTATAATGTAAAAGCATAACTTAAGTACAACTTAAGATAATTAAGTAGATACAGACTGTAAACCGCATTATGTTTTGAGTAAATAAAACTCATAGTTTTTGATTGACTTGGAACTATTCACTTATTAAGTAAGTATAATGTAAAAGCATAACTTAAGTACAACTTAAGATAATTAAGTAGATACAGACTGTAAACCGCATTATGTTTTGAGTAAATAAAACTCATAGTTTTTGATTGACTTGGAACTATTCACTTATTAAGTAAGTATAATGTAAAAGCATAACTTAAGTACAACTTTATTAACAGATTGCAGAATGGGTTTGATAGGTGTGATAGGTGTGATAGGTGTGAGAGGTGTGATAGGTGGGATTGGTGTGAGAGGTGTGATAGGTGTGAGAGGTGTGATAGGTGTGATAGGTGTGAGAGGTGTGATAGGTGTGATAGGTGTGAGAGGTGTGATAGGTGTGAGAGGTGTGATAGGTGTGATAGGTGTGAGAGGTGTGAGAGGTGTGATAGGTGTGATAGGTGTGATAGGTGTGAGAGGTGTGAGAGGTGTGAGAGGTGTGAGAGGTGTGATAGGTGTGAGAGGTGTGATAGGTGTGAGAGGTGTGAGAGGTGTGATAGGTGTGAGAGGAGTGATAGGTGTGAGAGGTGTGATAGGTGTGATAGGTGTGATAGGTGTGATAGGTGTGAGAGGTGTGAGAGGTGTGAGAGGTGTGATAGGTGTGAGAGGTGTGATAGGTGTGAGAGGAGTGATAGGTGTGAGAGGTGTGATAGGTGTGAGAGGTGTGATAGGTGTGATAGGTGTGATAGGTGTGAGAGGTGTGATAGGTGTGATAGGTGGGATCGGTGTGAGAGGTGTGAGAGGTGTGAGAGGTGTGATAGGTGTGAGAGGTGTGAGAGGTGTGATAGGTGTGAGAGGTGTGAGAGGTGTGATAGGTGTGAGAGGTGTGATAGGTGTGATAGGTGTGAGAGGTGTGATAGGTGTGAGAGGTGTGATAGGTGTGATAGGTGGGATAGGTGTGAGAGGTGTGAGAGGTGCTGTGAGAGGTGTGAGAGGTGTGATAGGTGTGAGAGGTGTGATAGGTGTGAGAGGTGTGATAGGTGTGAGAGGTGTGATAGGTGTGATAGGTGTGAGAGGTGTGAGAGGTGTGATAGGTGTGAGAGGTGTGATAGGTGTGATAGGTGTGATAGGTGTGAGAGGTGTGATAGGTGTGATAGGTGTGAGAGGTGTGATAGGTGTGAGAGGTGTGATAGGTGTGAGAGGAGTGATAGGTGTGAGAGGTGTGATAGGTGTGAGAGGTGTGATAGGTGTGATAGGTGTGATAGGTGGGATCGGTGTGAGAGGTGTGATAGGTGTGAGAGGTGTGAGAGGTGTGATAGGTGTGAGAGGTGTGATAGGTGGGATCGGTGTGATAGGTGTGATAGGTGGGATCGGTGTGAGAGGTGTGAGAGGTGTTAGCTTTTTATGGGTTTTCTTGCTAATGTCCTGTCATGCCTCCGGTCTAGCGGATACGGTGACGCGTCATACAGGAGTCATACAGGCATACATGCATATAGTTGCATATAGCATGTTCTCAATGAAGATATGACCTGTGCCTGTATGCTAGCATGATATGGTTGGTATCTATGACCTGTGCCTGTATAATGACACGGTTGGTATCTATGACCTGTGCCTGTATGCTAGCATGACACGGTTGGTATCTATGACCTGTGCCTGTATGCTAGCATGACATGGTTGGTATCTATGACCTGTGCCTGTATGCTAGCATGACATGGTTGGTATCTATGACCTGTGCCTGTATGCTAGCATGACACGGTTGGTATCTATGTCCTGTGCCTGTATGCTAGCATGACATGGTTGGTATCTATGACCTGTGCCTGTATGCTAGCATGACATGGTTGGTATCTATGACCTGTGCCTGTATGCTAGCATGACATGGTTGGTATCTATGACCTGTGCCTGTATGCTAGCATGACATGGTTGGTATCTATGACCTGTGCATGTATGCTAGCATGACATGGTTGGTATCTATGACCTGTGCCTGTATGCTAGCATGACATGGTTGGTATCTATGACCTGTGCCTGTATGCTAGCATGACATGGTTGGTATCTATGACCTGTATGCTAGCATGACATGGTTGGTATCTATGACCTGTGCCTGTATGCTAGCATGACACGGCTGGTATATATGGACTCAAGACTGTAGCACTCAAGTTTGACACTGTTTAACAAACAATCTTACTTATACGCAGAGTTGTACCCTTCCTGCAGACTTGACAGAACTTGTAAGTCATTTTGGATAAAAGCAGCTAAATGACTAAATGTAAATGTCATGGATTTCAAAAATAGATATGAATATGAGACATTTCTTTCGTCTTTCTTTCATTCCTGATTTTTATTTTTATATTTTTTTTAGGAGATACAAGATTGTTTGTTCCATATTCCAGCCCAGGTCTGTTTTCTTCAATATTAGGCCACTGGGTGTAGAGTGATTTTCCGAGTATTCAACTCTTTTACATTAATACATGAGAGACAGAGAGAGAGAGAGACAGAGAGAGGGAGAGAGAGAGAGAAACAGAGAGAGAGAGAGAGAGACAGAGAGAGAGAGACAGAGAGAGAGAAACAGACAGAGAGAGAGAGAGACAGAGAGATGAGAGAGAAACAGAGAGACAGAGAGAGAGACAGACAGAGAGAGAGACAGAGAGAGAGAGAAACAGACAGACAGAGAGAGAGAGAGACAGAGAGACAGAGAGAGAGAGAGAGAGAGAGAGAGAGAGAGAGAGAGAGAGACAGAGAGAGAGAGAGACGGAGAGAGAGAGAGAGAGAGAGAGAGAGAGAGAGAGTAGAGAGGGAGAAGAGAGAGAGAGAGAGGAGAGAGAGAGAGAGAGAGAGAGGGGGGAGAGAGGGAGAGAGAGAGAGAGAGAGGGAGAGGAGAGAGAGAGAGAGAGAGAGAGAGAGAGAGAGAGAGAGGGAGAGAGACAGAGACAGAGAGAGTGAGAGAGATGTTAATAAATGTTATTATATTATATATTAAGTCCAATTATATTAAAGAATTCGTTTAGAGAATTAGCTCAGCTCTGAGAAGTGAGAAATAACGGCATGTGAAAAATAATATTTCTGCAAGCAAGCAACAGGAAACCACTATTGTGCGCGAAGCTGCGGAGGAATTCTGGATGATACCTGTATACCCGCATGTCGTGAGATGCAAGCAGCAGCCGTCAAGTTAGCAGAAGCAGCGCACGTCAAGTTTCTTTCATATAGTGAGAGTATAAATATATATGTGATC